>NC_134354.1:27219746-27275853 GCF_048569485.1 Anomaloglossus baeobatrachus | reverse complement strand
AGAGCTCTATAGTGTGACCGCTCTACAGTACAGAGCTCTATAGTGTGACAGCTCTACAGTACAGAGCTCTATAGTGTAACCGCTCTACAGTACAGAGCTCTATAGTGTGACCGCTCTACAGTACAGAGCTCTATAGTGTGACCGCTCTACAGTACAGAGCTCTATAGTGTGACCGCTCTACAATACAGAGCTCTATAGTGTGACCGCTCTACAGTACAGAGCTCTATAGTGTGACCGCTCTACAGTACAGAGCTCTATAGTGTGACCTCTCTACAGTACAGAGCTCTATAGTGTGACCGCTCTACAGTACAGAGCTCTATAGTGTGACCGCTCTACAGTGCAGAGCTCTATAGTGTGACCTCTCTACAGTACAGAGCTCTATAGTGTGACCGCTCTGCAGTACAGAGCTCTATAGTGTGACCGCTCTACAGTACAGAGCTCTATAGTGTAACTGCTCTACAGTACAGAGCTCTATAGTGTGACCTCTCTACAGTACAGGGCTCTATAGTGTAACTGCTCTACAGTACAGAGCTCTATAGTGTGACCGCTCTTACAGTACAGAACTCTATAGTGTGACCGCTCTAGAGTACAGAGCTCTATAGTGTGACCACTCTACAATACAGAGCTCTATAGTGTGACCGCTCTACAGTACAGAGCTCTATAGTGTGACCGCTCTACAGTACAGAGCTCTATAGTGTGACCTCTCTACAGTACAGAGCTCTATAGTGTGACCTCTCTACAGTACAGAGCTCTATAGTGTGACCGCTCTACAGTACAGAGCTCTATAGTGTGACCGCTCTACAGTACAGAGCTCTATAGTGTGACCGCTCTACAGTACAGAGCTCTATAGTGTGACCGCTCTACAGTGCAGAGCTCTATAGTGTGACCTCTCTACAGTACAGAGCTCTATAGTGTGACCTCTCTACAGTACAGAGCTCTATAGTGTGACCGCTCTACAGTACAGAGCTCTATAGTGTGACCGCTCTACAGTGCAGAGCTCTATAGTGTGACCGCTCTACAGTACAGAGCTCTATAGTGTGACCGCTCTACAGTACAGAGCTCTATAGTGTGACCGCTCTTACAGTACAGAGCTCTATAGTGTAACCGCTCTACAGTACAGAGCTCTATAGTGTGACCGCTCTTACATTACAGAGCTCTATAGTGTGACCGCTCTACAGTACAGAGTTCTATAGTGTGACCGCTCTACAGTACAGAGCTCTATAGTGTGACCGCTCTACAGTACAGAGCTCTATAGTGTGACCTCTCTACAGTACAGAGCTCTATAGTGTGACCGCTCTACAGTACAGAGCTCTATAGTGTGACCGCTCTACAGTACAGAGCTCTATAGTGTGACCGCTCTACAGTACAGAGCTCTATAGTGTGACCTCTCTACAGTACAGAGCAATATAGTGTGACCGCTCTACAGTACAGAGCTCTATAGTGTGACCGCTCTACAGTACAGAGCTCTATAGTGTGACCTCTCTACAGTACAGAGCTCTATAGTGTGACCTCTCTACAGTACAGAGCTCTATAGTGTGACCGCTCTACAGTACAGAGCAATATAGTGTGACCGCTCTACAGTACAGAGCTCTATAGTGTGACCTCTCTACAGTACAGAGCTCTATAGTGTGACCGCTCTACAGTACAGAGCTCTATAGTGTGACCGCTCTGCAGTACAGAGCTCTATAGTGTGACCTCTCTACAGTACAGAGCTCTATAGTGTGACCTCTCTACAGTACAGAGCTCTATAGTGTGACCTCTCTACAGTACAGAGCTCTATAGTGTGACCGCTCTACAGTACAGAGCTCTATAGTGTGACCGCTCTTACAGTACAGAGCTCTATAGTGTGACCGCTCTTACAGTACAGAGCTCTATAGTGTGACCGCTCTACAGTACAGAGCAATATAGTGTGACCGCTCTACAGTACAGAGCTCTATAGTGTGACCTCTCTACAGTACAGAGCTCTATAGTGTGACCGCTCTACAGTACAGAGCTCTATAGTGTGACCTCTCTACAGTACAGAGCTCTATAGTGTGACCTCTCTACAGTACAGAGCTCTATAGTGTGACCGCTCTACAGTACAGAGCTCTATAGTGTGACCGCTCTACAGTACAGAGCTCTATAGTGTGACCGCTCTACAGTACAGAGCTCTATAGTGTAACCGCTCTACAGTACAGAGCTCTATAGTGTGACCTCTCTACAGTACAGAGCTCTATAGTGTGACCGCTCTACAGTACAGAGCTCTATAGTGTGACCTCTCTACAGCACAGAGCTCTATAGTGTGACCTCTCTACAGTACAGAGCTCTATAGTGTGACCGCTCTTACAGTACAGAGCTCTATAGAGTGACCGCTCTACAGTACAGAGCTCTATAGTGTGACCTCTCTACAGTACAGAGCTCTATAGTGTGACCACTCTACAGTACAGAGCTCTATAGTGTGACCACTCTACAGTACAGAGCTCTATAGTGTGACCGCTCTACAGTACAGAGCTCTATAGTGTGACCACTCTACAGTACAGAACTCTATAGTGTGACCTCTCTACAGTACAGAGCTCTATAGTGTGACCACTCTACAGTACAGAGCTCTATAGTGTGACCGCTCTACAGTACAGAGCTCTATAGTGTGACCGCTCTACAGTACAGAGCTCTATAGTGTGACCGCTCTACAGTACAGAGCTCTATAGTGTGACTACTCTACAGTACAGAGCTCTATAGTGTGACCGCTCTACAGTACAGAGCTCTATAGTGTGACCGCTCTACAGTACAGAGCTCTATAGTGTGACTACTCTACAGTACAGAGCTCTATAGTGTGACCGCTCTACAGTACAGAGCTCTATAGTGTGACCGCTCTACAGTACAGAGCTCTATAGTGTGACCACTCTACAGTACAGAGCTCTATAGTGTGACCACTCTACAGTACAGAGCTCTATAGTGTGACCACTCTACAGTACAGAGCTCTATAGTGTGACCACTCTACAGTACAGAGCTCCATAGTGTGACCACTCTACAGTACAGAGCTCTATAGTGTGACCGCTCTACAGTACAGAGCTCTATAGTGTGACCACTCTACAGTACAGAGCTCTATAGTGTGACCACTCTACAGTACAGAGCTCTATAGTGTGACCACTCTACAGTACAGAGCTCCATAGTGTGACCACTCTACAGTACAGAGCTCTATAGTGTGACCGCTCTACAGTACAGAGCTCTATAGTGTGACCTCTCTACAGTACAGAGCTCTATAGTGTGACCGCTCTACAGTACAGAGCTCTATAGTGTGACCGCTCTACAGTACAGACCTCTATAGTGTGACCGCTCTACAGTACAGAGCTCTATAGTGTGACCACTCTACAGTACAGAGCTCTATAGTGTGACCGCTCTACAGTACAGAGCTCTATAGTGTGACCGCTCTACAGTACAGAGCTCTATAGTGTGACCGCTCTACAGTACAGAGCTCTATAGTGTGACCGCTCTACAGTACAGAGCTCTATAGTGTGACCTCTCTACAGTACAGAGCTCTATAGTGTGACCGCTCTACAGTACAGAGCTCTATAGTGTGACCGCTCTACAGTACAGAGCTCTATAGTGTGACCGCTCTACAGTACAGTGCTCTATAGTGTGACCGCTCTACAGTACAGAGCTCTATAGTGTGACCTCTCTACAGTACAGAGCTCTATAGTGTGACCGCTCTACAGTACAGAGCTCTATAGTGTGACCGCTCTACAGTACAGAGCTCTATAGTGTGACCGCTCTACAGTACAGAGCTCTATAGTGAGACCGCTCTACAGTACAGAGCTCTATAGTGAGACCGCTCTACAGTACAGAGCTCTATAGTGTGACCGCTCTACAGTACAGAGCTCTATAGTGTGACCGCTCTACAGTACAGAGCTCTATAGTGAGACCGCTCTACAGTACAGAGCTCTATAGTGAGACCGCTCTACAGTACAGAGCTCTATAGTGTGACCGCTCTACAGTACAGAGCTCTATAGTGTGACCGCTCTATAGTACAGAGCTCTATAGTGTGACCTCTCTACAGTACAGAGCTCTATAGTGTGACCGCTCTACAGTACAGAGCTCTATAGTGTGACCGCTCTTACAGTACAGAGCTCTATAGTGTGACCGCTCTACAGTACAGAGCTCTATAGTGTGACCGCTCTACAGTACAGAGCTCTATAGTGTGACCGCTCTACAGTACAGAGCTCTATAGTGTGACCGCTCTACAGTACAGACCTCTATAGTGTGACCGCTCTACAGTACAGAGCTCTATAGTGTGACCGCTCTTACAGTACAGAGCTCTATAGTGTGACCGCTCTACAGTACAGAGCTCTATAGTGTGACCACTCTTACAGTACAGAGCTCTATAGTGTGACCTCTCTACAGTACAGACCTCTATAGTGTGACCGCTCTACAGTACAGAGCTCTATAGTGTGACCTCTCTACAGTACAGAGCTCTATAGTGTGACCGCTCTACAGTACAGAGCTCTATAGTGTGACCGCTCTACAGTACAGAGCTCTATAGTGTGACCTCTCTACAGTACAGAGCTCTATAGTGTGACCGCTCTACAGTACAGAGCTCTATAGTGTGACCTCTCTACAGTACAGAGCTCTATAGTGTAACTGCTCTACAGTACAGAGCTCTATAGTGTGACCTCTCTACAGTACAGAGCTCTATAGTGTGACCGCTCTACAGTACAGAGCTCTATAGTGTAACCGCTCTATAGTACAGAGCTCTATAGTGTGACCGCTCTACAGTACAGAGCTCTATAGTGTGACCGCTCTACAGTACAGAGCTCTATAGTGTAACCGCTCTATAGTACAGGGCTCTATAGTGTGACCGCTCTACAGTACAGAGCTCTATAGTGTGACCTCTCTACAGTACAGAGCTCTATAGTGTGACCGCTCTACAGTACAGAGCTCTATAGTGTGACCTCTCTACAGTACAGGGCTCTATAGTGTAACTGCTCTACAGTACAGAGCTCTATAGTGTGACCGCTCTACAGTACAGAGCTCTATAGTGTGACCGCTCTGCAGTACAGAGCTCTATAGTGTGACCGCTCTACAGTACAGAGCTCTATAGTGTAACTGCTCTACAGTACAGAGCTCTATAGTGTGACCTCTCTACAGTACAGGGCTCTATAGTGTAACCTGCTCTACAGTACAGAGCTCTATAGTGTGACCGCTCTTACAGTACAGAACTCTATAGTGTGACCGCTCTACAATACAGAGCTCTATAGTGTGACCGCTCTACAGTACAGAGCTCTATAGTGTGACCGCTCTACAGTACAGAGCTCTATAGTGTGACCTCTCTACAGTACAGGGCTCTATAGTGTAACTGCTCTACAGTACAGAGCTCTATAGTGTGACCGCTCTACAGTACAGAGCTCTATAGTGTGACCGCTCTGCAGTACAGAGCTCTATAGTGTGACCGCTCTACAGTACAGAGCTCTATAGTGTAACTGCTCTACAGTACAGAGCTCTATAGTGTGACCTCTCTACAGTACAGGGCTCTATAGTGTAACTGCTCTACAGTACAGAGCTCTATAGTGTGACCGCTCTTACAGTACAGAACTCTATAGTGTGACCGCTCTACAATACAGAGCTCTATAGTGTGACCGCTCTACAGTACAGAGCTCTATAGTGTGACCGCTCTACAGTACAGAGCTCTATAGTGTGACCACTCTACAATACAGAGCTCTATAGTGTGACCGCTCTACAGTACAGAGCTCTATAGTGTGACCGCTCTACAGTACAGAGCTCTATAGTGTGACCTCTCTACAGTACAGAGCTCTATAGTGTGACCTCTCTACAGTACAGAGCTCTATAGTGTGACCGCTCTACAGTACAGAGCTCTATAGTGTGACCGCTCTACAGTGCAGAGCTCTATAGTGTGACCGCTCTACAGTACAGAGCTCTATAGTGTGACCGCTCTACAGTACAGAGCTCTATAGTGTGACCGCTCTTACAGTACAGAGCTCTATAGTGTAACCGCTCTACAGTACAGAGCTCTATAGTGTGACCTCTCTACAGTACAGAGCTCTATAGTGTGACCTCTCTACAGTACAGAGCTCTATAGTGTGACCGCTCTACAGTGCAGAGCTCTATAGTGTGACCGCTCTACAGTACAGAGCTCTATAGTGTGACCGCTCTACAGTACAGAGCTCTATAGTGTGACCGCTCTACAGTACAGAGCTCTATAGTGTGACCGCTCTTACAGTACAGAGCTCTATAGTGTAACCGCTCTACAGTACAGAGCTCTATAGTGTGACCGCTCTTACATTACAGAGCTCTATAGTGTGACCGCTCTACAGTACAGAGTTCTATAGTGTGACCGCTCTACAGTACAGAGCTCTATAGTGTGACCGCTCTACAGTACAGAGCTCTATAGTGTGACCGCTCTACAGTACAGAGCTCTATAGTGTGACCTCTCTACAGTACAGAGCAATATAGTGTGACCGCTCTACAGTACAGAGCTCTATAGTGTGACCGCTCTACAGTACAGAGCTCTATAGTGTGACCTCTCTACAGTACAGAGCTCTATAGTGTGACCTCTCTACAGTACAGAGCTCTATAGTGTGACCTCTCTACAGTACAGAGCAATATAGTGTGACCGCTCTTACAGTACAGAGCTCTATAGTGTGACCGCTCTACAGTACAGAGCAATATAGTGTGACCGCTCTACAGTACAGAGCTCTATAGTGTGACCTCTCTACAGTACAGAGCTCTATAGTGTGACCGCTCTACAGTACAGAGCTCTATAGTGTGACCTCTCTACAGTACAGAGCTCTATAGTGTGACCTCTCTACAGTACAGAGCTCTATAGTGTGACCGCTCTACAGTACAGAGCTCTATAGTGTGACCGCTCTACAGTACAGAGCTCTATAGTGTGACCGCTCTACAGTACAGAGCTCTATAGTGTAACCGCTCTACAGTACAGAGCTCTATAGTGTGACCTCTCTACAGTACAGAGCTCTATAGTGTGACCGCTCTACAGTACAGAGCTCTATAGTGTGACCTCTCTACAGCACAGAGCTCTATAGTGTGACCTCTCTACAGTACAGAGATCTATAGTGTGACCGCTCTTACAGTACAGAGCTCTATAGAGTGACCGCTCTACAGTACAGAGCTCTATAGTGTGACCTCTCTACAGTACAGAGCTCTATAGTGTGACCACTCTACAGTACAGAGCTCTATAGTGTGACCACTCTACAGTACAGAGCTCTATAGTGTGACCGCTCTACAGTACAGAGCTCTATAGTGTGACCACTCTACAGTACAGAGCTCTATAGTGTGACCGCTCTACAGTACAGAGCTCTATAGTGTGACCGCTCTTACAGTACAGAGCTCTATAGTGTGACCACTCTACAGTACAGAGCTCTATAGTGTGACCACTCTACAGTACAGAGCTCTATAGTGTGACCGCTCTTACAGTACAGAGCTCTATAGTGTGACCACTCTACAGTACAGAGCTCTATAGTGTGACCACTCTACAGTACAGAGCTCTATAGTGTGACCACTCTACAGTACAGAGCTCTATAGTGTGACCACTCTACAGTACAGAGCTCTATAGTGTGACCGCTCTTACAGTACAGAGCTCTATAGTGTGACCACTCTACAGTACAGAGCTCTATAGTGTGACCACTCTACAGTACAGAGCTCTATAGTGTGACCTCTCTACAGTACAGAGCTCTATAGTGTGACCACTCTACAGTACAGAGCTCTATAGTGTGACCACTCTACAGTACAGAGCTCTATAGTGTGACCGCTCTACAGTACAGAGCTCTATAGTGTGACCTCTCTACAGTACAGAGCTCTATAGTGTGACCTCTCTACAGTACAGAGCTCTATAGTGTGACCTCTCTACAGTACAGAGCTCTATAGTGTGACCGCTCTACAGTACAGAGCTCTATAGTGTGACCTCTCTACAGCACAGAGCTCTATAGTGTGACCTCTCTACAGTACAGAGCTCTATAGTGTGACCGCTCTTACAGTACAGAGCTCTATAGAGTGACCGCTCTACAGTACAGAGCTCTATAGTGTGACCTCTCTACAGTACAGAGCTCTATAGTGTGACCACTCTACAGTACAGAGCTCTATAGTGTGACCACTCTACAGTACAGAGCTCTATAGTGTGACCACTCTACAGTACAGAGCTCCATAGTGTGACCACTCTACAGTACAGAGCTCTATAGTGTGACCGCTCTACAGTACAGAGCTCTATAGTGTGACCTCTCTACAGTACAGAGCTCTATAGTGTGACCGCTCTACAGTACAGAGCTCTATAGTGTGACCGCTCTACAGTACAGACCTCTATAGTGTGACCGCTCTACAGTACAGAGCTCTATAGTGTAACCACTCTACAGTACAGAGCTCTATAGTGTGACCGCTCTACAGTACAGAGCTCTATAGTGTGACCGCTCTACAGTACAGAGCTCTATAGTGTGACCGCTCTACAGTACAGAGCTCTATAGTGTGACCGCTCTACAGTACAGAGCTCTATAGTGTGACCGCTCTACAGTACAGAGCTCTATAGTGTGACCTCTCTACAGTACAGAGCTCTATAGTGTGACCGCTCTACAGTACAGAGCTCTATAGTGTGACCGCTCTACAGTACAGAGCTCTATAGTGTGACCGCTCTACAGTACAGTGCTCTATAGTGTGACCGCTCTACAGTACAGAGCTCCATAGTGTGACCACTCTACAGTACAGAGCTCTATAGTGTGACCTCTCTACAGTACAGAGCTCTATAGTGTGACCGCTCTACAGTACAGAGCTCTATAGTGTGACCGCTCTACAGTACAGAGCTCTATAGTGTGACCGCTCTACAGTACAGAGCTCTATAGTGTGACCTCTCTACAGTACAGAGCTCTATAGTGTGACCGCTCTACAGTACAGAGCTCTATAGTGTGACCGCTCTACAGTACAGAGCTCTATAGTGAGACCGCTCTACAGTACAGAGCTCTATAGTGAGACCGCTCTACAGTACAGAGCTCTATAGTGTGACCGCTCTACAGTACAGAGCTCTATAGTGTGACCGCTCTACAGTACAGAGCTCTATAGTGAGACCGCTCTACAGTACAGAGCTCTATAGTGAGACCGCTCTACAGTACAGAGCTCTATAGTGTGACCGCTCTACAGTACAGAGCTCTATAGTGTGACCGCTCTACAGTACAGAGCTCTATAGTGTGACCGCTCTACAGTACAGAGCTCTATAGTGTGACCGCTCTACAGTACAGAGCTCTATAGTGTGACCGCTCTACAGTACAGAGCTCTATAATGTGACCGCTCTACAGTACAGAGCTCTATAGTGTGACCGCTCTACAGTACAGAGCTCTATAGTGTGACCTCTCTACAGTACAGAGCTCTATAGTGTGACCGCTCTACAGTACAGAGCTCTATAGTGTGACCGCTCTATAGTACAGAGCTCTATAGTGTGACCGCTCTTACAGTACAGAGCTCTATAGTGTGACCGCTCTACAGTACAGAGCTCTATAGTGTGACCTCTCTACAGTACAGAGCTCTACAGTGTGACCGCTCTATAGTACAGAGCTCTATAGTGTGACCTCTCTACAGTACAGAGCTCTACAGTGTGACCTCTCTACAGTACAGAGCTCTATAGTGTGACCTCTCTACAGTACAGAGCTCTATAGTGTGACCGCTCTACAGTACAGAGCTCTATAGTGTGACCGCTCTACAGTACAGAGCTCTATAGTGTGACCTCTCTACAGTACAGAGCTCTACAGTGTGACCGCTCTACAGTACAGAGCTCTATAGTGTGACCTCTCTACAGTACAGAGCTCTATAGTGTGACCGCTCTATAGTACAGAGCTCTATAGTGTGACCTCTCTACAGTACAGAGCTCTATAGTGTGACCTCTCTACAGTACAGAGCTCTATAGTGTGACCGCTCTACAGTACAGAGCTCTATAGTGTGACCGCTCTACAGTACAGAGCTCTATAGTGTGACCTCTCTACAGTACAGAGCTCTATAGTGTGACCTCTCTACAGTACAGAGCTCTATAGTGTGACCGCTCTACAGTACAGAGCTCTATAGTGTGACCGCTCTACAGTACAGAGCTCTATAGTGTGACCTCTCTACAGTACAGAGCTCTATAGTGTGACCGCTCTTACAGTACAGAGCTCTATAGTGTGACTACTCTTACAGTACAGAGCTCTACAGTGTGACCGCTCTATAGTACAGAGCTCTATAGTGTGACCGCTCTACAGTACAGAGCTCTATAGTGTGACCGCTCTACAGTACAGAGCTCTACAGTGTGACCTCTCTACAGTACAGAGCTCTATAGTGTGACTACTCTTACAGTACAGAGCTCTACAGTGTGACCGCTCTATAGTACAGAGCTCTATAGTGTGACCGCTCTACAGTACAGAGCTCTATAGTGTGACCGCTCTACAGTACAGAGCTCTATAGTGTGACCGCTCTACAGTACAGAGCTCTATAGTGTGACCGCTCTACAGTACAGAGCTCTATAGTGTGACCGCTCTACAGTACAGAGCTCTATAGTGTGACCGCTCTACAGTACAGAGCTCTATAGTGTGACCGCTCTACAGTACAGAACTCTATAGTGTGACCACTCTACAGTACAGAGCTCTATAGTGTGACCGCTCTACAGTACAGAGCTCTATAGTGTGACCGCTCTACAGTACAGAACTCTATAGTGTGACCACTCTACAGTACAGCGCTCTATAGTGTGACCGCTCTACAGTACAGAGCTCTATAGTGTGACCGCTCTATAGTACAGAGCTCTATAGTGTGACTACTCTTACAGTACAGAGCTCTACAGTGTGACCGCTCTATAGTACAGAGCTCTATAGTGTGACCGCTCTACAGTACAGAGCTCTATAGTGTGACCGCTCTATAGTACAGAGCTCTATAGTGTGACCGCTCTTACAGTACAGAGCTCTATAGTGTGACCGCTCTACAGTACAGAGCTCTATAGTGTGACCGCTCTTACAGTACAGAGCTCTATAGTGTGACCGCTCTACAGTACAGAGCTCTATAGTGTGACCTCTCTACAGTACAGAGCTCTATAGTGTGACCGCTCTACAGTACAGAGCTCTATAGTGTGACCGCTCTACAGTACAGAGCTCTATAGTGTGACCGCTCTACAGTACAGAGCTCTATAGTGTGACCTCTCTACAGTACAGAGCTCTATAGTGTGACCGCTCTACAGTACAGAGCTCTATAGTGTGACCGCTCTATAGTACAGAGCTCTATAGTGTGACCGCTCTTACAGTACAGAGCTCTATAGTGTGACCGCTCTACAGTACAGAGCTCTATAGTGTGACCTCTCTACAGTACAGAGCTCTATAGTGTGACTGCTCTACAGTACAGAGCTCTATAGTGTGACCACTCTACAGTACAGAGCTCTATAGTGTGACCACTCTACAGTACAGAGCTCTATAGTGTGACCGCTCTACAGTACAGACCTCTATAGTGTGACCGCTCTACAGTACAGAGCTCTATAGTGTGACCGCTCTACAGTACAGAGCTCTATAGTGTGACCGCTCTACAGTACAGAGCTCTATAGTGTGACCTCTCTACAGTACAGAGCTCTATAGTGTGACCTCTCTACAGTACAGAGCTCTATAGTGTGACCTCTCTACAGTACAGAGCTCTATAGTGTGACCGCTCTACAGTACAGAGCTCTATAGTGTGACCTCTCTACAGCACAGAGCTCTATAGTGTGACCTCTCTACAGTACAGAGCTCTATAGTGTGACCGCTCTTACAGTACAGAGCTCTATAGAGTGACCGCTCTACAGTACAGAGCTCTATAGTGTGACCTCTCTACAGTACAGAGCTCTATAGTGTGACCACTCTACAGTACAGAGCTCTATAGTGTGACCACTCTACAGTACAGAGCTCTATAGTGTGACCACTCTACAGTACAGAGCTCTACAGTGTGACCACTCTACAGTACAGAGCTCTATAGTGTGACCACTCTACAGTACAGAGCTCTATAGTGTGACCGCTCTACAGTACAGAGCTCTATAGTGTGACCGCTCTACAGTACAGACCTCTATAGTGTGACCGCTCTACAGTACAGAGCTCTATAGTGTGACTGCTCTACAGTACAGAGCTCTATAGTGTGACCGCTCTACAGTACAGAGCTCTATAGTGAGACCGCTCTACAGTACAGAGCTCTATAGTGTGACCGCTCTACAGTACAGAGCTCTATAGTGTGACCGCTCTACAGTACAGAGCTCTATAGTGTGACCACTCTACAGTACAGAGCTCTATAGTGTGACCGCTCTACAGTACAGAGCTCTATAGTGTGACCGCTCTACAGTACAGTGCTCTATAGTGTGACCGCTCTACAGTACAGAGCTCTATAGTGTGACCGCTCTACAGTACAGAGCTCTATAGTGTGACCGCTCTACAGTACAGTGCTCTATAGTGTGACCGCTCTACAGTACAGAGCTCTATAGTGTGACCTCTCTACAGTACAGAGCTCTATAGTGTGACCGCTCTACAGTACAGAGCTCTATAGTGTGACCGCTCTACAGTACAGAGCTCTATAGTGTGACCGCTCTACAGTACAGAGCTCTATAGTGAGACCGCTCTACAGTACAGAGCTCTATAGTGAGACCGCTCTACAGTACAGAGCTCTATAGTGTTACCGCTCTACAGTACAGAGCTCTATAGTGTGACCGCTCTACAGTACAGAGCTCTATAGTGAGACCGCTCTACAGTACAGAGCTCTATAGTGAGACCGCTCTACAGTACAGAGCTCTATAGTGTGACCGCTCTACAGTACAGAGCTCTATAGTGTGACCGCTCTACAGTACAGAGCTCTATAGTGTGACCGCTCTACAGTACAGAGCTCTATAGTGTGACCGCTCTACAGTACAGAGCTCTATAGTGTGACCGCTCTACAGTAAAGAGCTCTATAATGTGACCGCTCTACAGTACAGAGCTCTATAGTGTGACCTCTCTACAGTACAGAGCTCTATAGTGTGACCGCTCTACAGTACAGAGCTCTATAGTGTGACCGCTCTATAGTACAGAGCTCTATAGTGTGACCGCTCTTACAGTACAGAGCTCTATAGTGTGACCGCTCTACAGTACAGAGCTCTATAGTGTGACCTCTCTACAGTACAGAGCTCTACAGTGTGACCGCTCTATAGTACAGAGCTCTATAGTGTGACCTCTCTACAGTACAGAGCTCTACAGTGTGACCTCTCTACAGTACAGAGCTCTATAGTGTGACCTCTCTACAGTACAGAGCTCTATAGTGTGACCGCTCTATAGTACAGAGCTCTATAGTGTGACCACTCTACAGTACAGAGCTCTATAGTGTGACCGCTCTACAGTACAGAGCTCTATAGTGTGACCGCTCTACAGTACAGAGCTCTATAGTGTGACCTCTCTACAGTACAGAGCTCTATAGTGTGACCGCTCTATAGTACAGAGCTCTATAGTGTGACCTCTCTACAGTACAGAGCTCTATAGTGTGACCGCTCTATAGTACAGAGCTCTATAGTGTGACCTCTCTACAGTACAGAGCTCTATAGTGTGACCGCTCTACAGTACAGAGCTCTATAGTGTGACCGCTCTACAGTACAGAGCTCTATAGTGTGACCGCTCTACAGTACAGAGCTCTATAGTGTGACCTCTCTACAGTACAGAGCTCTATAGTGTGACCTCTCTACAGTACAGAGCTCTATAGTGTGACCGCTCTACAGTACAGAGCTCTATAGTGTGACCACTCTACAGTACAGAGCTCTATAGTGTGACCGCTCTACAGTACAGAGCTCTATAGTGGGACCGCTCTACAGTACAGAGCTCTATAGTGTGACCGCTCTACAGTACAGAGCTCTATAGTGTGACCGCTCTACAGTACAGAGCTCTATAGTGTGACCGCTCTACAGTACAGAGCTCAATAGTGTGACCGCTCTACAGTACAGAGCTCTATAGTGTGACCGCTCTACAGTACAGAGCTCTATAGTGTGACCGCTCTACAGTACAGAGCTCTATAGTGTGACCACTCTACAGTACAGAGCTCTATAGTGTGACCTCTCTACAGTACAGAGCTCTATAGTGTGACCGCTCTACAGTACAGAGCTCTATAGTGTGACCGCTCTACAGTACAGAGCTCTATAGTGTGACCGCTCTACAGTACAGAGCTCTATAGTGTGACCGCTCTACAGTACAGAGCTCTATAGTGTGACCACTCTACAGTACAGAGCTCTATAGTGTGACCGCTCTACAGTACAGAGCTCTATAGTGTGACCGCTCTACAGTACAGAGCTCTATAGTGTGACCGCTCTACAGTACAGAGCTCTATAGTGTGACCTCTCTACAGCACAGAGCTCTATAGTGTGACCTCTCTACAGTACAGAGCTCTATAGTGTGACCGCTCTTACAGTACAGAGCTCTATAGTGTGACTACTCTTACAGTACAGAGCTCTACAGTGTGACCGCTCTATAGTACAGAGCTCTATAGTGTGACCGCTCTACAGTACAGAGCTCTATAGTGTGACCGCTCTACAGTACAGAGCTCTACAGTGTGACCTCTCTACAGTACAGAGCTCTATAGTGTGACTACTCTTACAGTACAGAGCTCTACAGTGTGACCGCTCTATAGTACAGAGCTCTATAGTGTGACCGCTCTACAGTACAGAGCTCTATAGTGTGACCGCTCTACAGTACAGAGCTCTATAGTGTGACCGCTCTACAGTACAGAGCTCTATAGTGTGACCGCTCTACAGTACAGAGCTCTATAGTGTGACCGCTCTACAGTACAGAGCTCTATAGTGTGACCGCTCTACAGTACAGAGCTCTATAGTGTGACCGCTCTACAGTACAGAACTCTATAGTGTGACCACTCTACAGTACAGAGCTCTATAGTGTGACCGCTCTACAGTACAGAGCTCTATAGTGTGACCGCTCTACAGTACAGAACTCTATAGTGTGACCACTCTACAGTACAGAGCTCTATAGTGTGACCGCTCTACAGTACAGAGCTCTATAGTGTGACCGCTCTATAGTACAGAGCTCTATAGTGTGACTACTCTTACAGTACAGAGCTCTACAGTGTGACCGCTCTATAGTACAGAGCTCTATAGTGTGACCGCTCTACAGTACAGAGCTCTATAGTGTGACCGCTCTATAGTACAGAGCTCTATAGTGTGACCGCTCTTACAGTACAGAGCTCTATAGTGTGACCGCTCTACAGTACAGAGCTCTATAGTGTGACCGCTCTTACAGTACAGAGCTCTATAGTGTGACCGCTCTACAGTACAGAGCTCTATAGTGTGACCTCTCTACAGTACAGAGCTCTATAGTGTGACCGCTCTACAGTACAGAGCTCTATAGTGTGACCGCTCTACAGTACAGAGCTCTATAGTGTGACCGCTCTACAGTACAGAGCTCTATAGTGTGACCTCTCTACAGTACAGAGCTCTATAGTGTGACCGCTCTACAGTACAGAGCTCTATAGTGTGACCGCTCTATAGTACAGAGCTCTATAGTGTGACCGCTCTTACAGTACAGAGCTCTATAGTGTGACCGCTCTACAGTACAGAGCTCTATAGTGTGACCTCTCTACAGTACAGAGCTCTACAGTGTGACCGCTCTATAGTACAGAGCTCTATAGTGTGACTGCTCTACAGTACAGAGCTCTATAGTGTGACTGCTCTACAGTACAGAGCTCTATAGTGTGACCGCTCTACAGTACAGAGCTCTATAGTGTGACCGCTCTACAGTACAGAGCTCTATACTGTGACCGCTCTACAGTACAGAGCTCTATAGTGTGACCGCTCTACAGTACAGAGCTCTATAGTGTGACCTCTCTACAGTACAGAGCTCTATAGTGTGACCTCTCTACAGTACAGAGCTCTATAGTGTGACCGCTCTACAGTACAGAGCTCTATAGTGTGACCGCTCTACAGTACAGAGCTCTATAGTGTGACCTCTCTACAGTACAGAGCTCTACAGTGTGACCGCTCTATAGTACAGAGCTCTATAGTGTGACCGCTCTACAGTACAGAGCTCTATAGTGTGACCGCTCTTACAGTACAGAGCTCTATAGTGTGACCGCTCTACAGTACAGAGCTCTATAGTGTGACCGCTCTACAGTACAGAGCTCTATAGTGTGACCGCTCTTACAGTACAGAGCTCTATAGTGTGACCGCTCTACAGTACAGAGCTCTATAGTGTGACCTCTCTACAGTACAGAGCTCTATAGTGTGACCGCTCTACAGTACAGAGCTCTATAGTGTGACCGCTCTACAGTACAGAGCTCTATAGTGTGACCTCTCTACAGTACAGAGCTCTATAGTGTGACCGCTCTACAGTACAGAGCTCTATAGTGTGACCGCTCTACAGTACAGAGTTCTATAGTGTGACCTCTCTACAGTACAGAGCTCTACAGTGTGACCGCTCTACAGTACAGAGCTCTAAAGTGTGACCTCTCTACAGTACAGAGCTCTATAGTGTGACCGCTCTACAGTACAGAGCTCTATAGTGTGACCGCTCTTACAGTACAGAGCTCTATAGTGTGACCGCTCTACAGTACAGAGCTCTATAGTGTGACAGCTCTACAGTACAGAGCTCTATAGTGTGACCGCTCTACAGTACAGAGCTCTATATTGTGACCTCTCTACAGTACAGAGCTCTATAATGTGACCGCTCTACAGTACAGAGCTCTATAGTGTGACCGCTCTTACAGTACAGATCTCTATAGTGTGACCGCTCTACAGTACAGAGCTCTATAGTGTGACCTCTCTACAGTACAGAGCTCTATAGTGTGACCGCTCTACAGTACAGAGCTCTATACTGTGACCGCTCTACAGTACAGAGCTCTATAGTGTGACCGCTCTTACAGTACAGACCTCTATAGTGTGACCGCTCTACAGTACAGAGCTCTATAGTGTGACCGCTCTACAGTACAGAGCTCTATAGTGTGACCGCTCTACAGTACAGACCTCTATAGTGTGACCGCTCTTACAGTACAGAGCTCTATAGTGTGACCGCTCTACAGTACGGAGCTCTATAGTGTGACCGCTCTACAGTACAGAGCTCTATAGTGTGACCGCTCTACAGTACAGAGCTCTATAGTGTGACCAGTCTACAGTACAGAGCTCTATAGTGTGACCGCTCTACAGTACAGAGCTCTATAGTGTGACCGCTCTACAGTACAGGGCTCTATAGTGTGACCGCTCTACAGTACAGAGCTCTATAGTGTGACCGCTCTACAGTACAGAGCTCTATAGTGTGACCGCTCTTACAGTACAGAGCTCTAAAGTGTGAACGCTCTACAGTACAGAGCTCTATAGTGTGACTGCTCTTACAGTACAGAGCTCTATAGTGACCGCTCTACAGTACAGAGCTCTATAGTGTGACCGCTCTACAGTACAGAGCTCTATAGTGTGACCACTCTACAGTATAGAGCTCTATAGTGTGACCGCTCTACAGTACAGAGCTCTATAGTGTGACTGCTCTTACAGTACAGAGCTCTATAGTGTGTCCTCTCTACAGTACAGAGCTCTATAGTGTGACCGCTCTACAGTACAGAGCTCTATAGTGTGACCGCTCTTACAGTACAGAGCTCTATAGTGACCGCTCTACAGTACAGAGCTCTATAGTGTGACCTCTCTACAGTACAGAGCTCTATAGTGTGACTACTCTTACAGCACAGAGCTCTATAGTGTGACCGCTCTACAGTACAGAGCTCTATAGTGTGACCTCTCTACAGTACAGAGCTCTATAGTGTGACCGCTCTTACAGTACAGAGCTCTATAGTGACCGCTCTACAGTACAGAGCTCTATAGTGTGACCTCTCTACAGTACAGAGCTCTATAGTGTGACTACTCTTACAGCACAGAGCTCTATAGTGTGACCACTCTTACAGTACAGAGCTCTATAGTGTGACTGCTCTTACAGTACAGAGCTCTATAGTGTGACCGCTCTACAGTACAGAGCTCTATAGTGTGACTGCTCTTACAGTACAAAACTCTATAGTGTGACCGCTCTACAGTACAGAGCTCTATAGTGTGACTGCTCTTACAGTACAGAGCTCTATAGTGACCGCTCTACAGTACAGAGCTCTATAGTGTCACCGCTCTACAGTACAGAGCTCTATAGTGTGACTACTCTTACAGTACAGAGCTCTATAGTGTGACCGCTCTACAGTACAGAGCTCTATAGTGTGACCCCTCTACAGTACAGAGCTCTATAGTGTGACCGCTCTACAGTACAGAGCTCTATAGTGTGACCGCTCTACAGTACAGAGCTCTATAGTGTGACCGCTCTACAGTACAGAGCTCTATAGTGTCACCGCTCTACAGTACAGAGCTCTATAGTGTGACTGCTCTACAGTACAGAGCTCTATAGTGTGACCGCTCTACAGTACAGAGCTCTATAGTGTGACTGCTCTTACAGTACAGAGCTCTATAGTGTGACCGCTCTACAGTACAGAGCTCTATAGTGTGACTACTCTTACAGCACAGAGCTCTATAGTGTGACCTCTCTACAGTACAGAGCTCTAAAGTGTGACCGCTCTACAGTACAGAGCTCTACAGTGTGACCGCTCTACAGTACAGAGCTCTATAGTGTGACTGCTCTTACAGTACAGAGCTCTATAGTGACCGCTCTACAGTACAGAGCTCTATAGTGTCACCGCTCTACAGTACAGAGCTCTATAGTGTGACTACTCTTACAGCACAGAGCTCTATAGTGTGACCGCTCTACAGTACAGAGCTCTATAGTGTGACTGTTCTTACAGTACAGAGCTCTATAGTGTGACCGCTCTTACAGTACAGAGCTCTATAGTGTGACCGCTCTACAGTACAGAGCTCTATAGTGTGACCGCTCTACAGTACAGAGCTCTATAGTGTGACCGCTCTACAGTACAGAGCTCTATAGTGTGACCGCTCTTACAGTACAGAGCTCTATAGTGTGACCGCTCTACAGTACAGAGCTCTATAGTGTGACCTCTCTACAGTACAGAGCTCTATAGTGTGACCGCTCTACAGTACAGAGCTCTATAGTGTGACCGCTCTACAGTACAGAGCTCTATAGTGTGACCGCTCTACAGTACAGAGCTCTATAGTGTGACCGCTCTACAGTACAGAGCTCTATAGTGTGACCGCTCTACAGTACAGAGCTCTATACTGTGACCGCTCTACAGTACAGAGCTCTTTAGTGTGACCGCTCTTACAGTACAGACCTCTATAGTGTGACCGCTCTTACAGTACAGAGCTCTATAGTGTGACCGCTCTACAGTACAGAGCTCTATAGTGTGACCGCTCTACAGTACAGAGCTCTATAGTGTGACCGCTCTACAGTACAGAGCTCTATAGTGTGACCACTCTACAGTACAGAGCTCTATAGTGTGACCGCTCTACATTACAGAGCTCTATAGTGTGACCGCTCTTACAGTACAGAGCTCTATAGTGTGACCGCTCTACAGTACAGAGCTCTATAGTGTGACCGCTCTACAGTACAGAGCTCTATAGTGTGACCGCTCTACAGTACAGAGCTCTATAGTGTGACCACTCTACAGTACAGAGCTCTATAGTGTGACCGCTCTACAGTACAGAGCTCTATAGTGTGACCGCTCTACAGTACAGAGCTCTATAGTGTGACCGCTCTACAGTACAGAGCTCTATAGTGTGACCACTCTACAGTACAGAGCTCTATAGTGTGACCTCTCTACAGTACAGAGCTGTATAGTGTGACTGCTCTTACAGTACAGAGCTCTATAGTGTGACCGCTCTACAGTACAGAGCTCTATAGTGTGACTGCTCTTAGAGTACAGAGCTCTATAGTGAGACCGCTCTACAGTACAGAGCTCTATAGTGTGACCGCTCTACAGTACAGAGCTCTATAGTGTGACCGCTCTTACAGTACAGAGCTCTATAGTGTGACCGCTCTTACAGTACAGAGCTCTATAGTGTGACCGCTTTTACAGTACAGAGCTCTATAGTGTGACCGCTCTACAGTACAGAGCTCTATAGTGTGACCGCTCTACAGTACAGAGCTCTATAGTGTGACCGCTCTTATAGTACAGAGCTCTATAGTGTGACCGCTCTACAGTACAGAGCTCTATAGTGTGACCGCTCTACAGTACAGAGCTCTATAGTGTGACCGCTCTACAGTACAGAGCTCTATAGTGTGACCGCTCTACAGTACAGAGCTCTATAGTGTGACCCCTCTACAGTACAGAGCTCTATAGTGTGACCGCTCTACAGTACAGAGCTCTATAGTGTGACCGCTCTACAGTACAGAGCTCTATAGTGTGACCGCTCTACAGTACAGAGCTCTATAGTGTGACCGCTCTACAGTACAGAGCTCTATAGTGTGACCGCTCTTACAGTACAGAGCTCTATAGTGTGACCGCTCTTACAGTACAGAGCTCTATAGTGTGACCGCTCTACAGTACAGAGCTCTATAGTGTGACCGCTCATACAGTACAGAGCTCTATAGTGTGACCGCTCTTATAGTACAGAGCTCTATAGTGTGACCGCTCTACAGTACAGAGCTCTATAGTGTGACCACTCTACAGTACAGAGCTCTATAGTGTGACCGCTCTACAGTACAGAGCTCTATAGTGTGACCGCTCTACAGTACAGAGCTCTATAGTGTGACCGCTCTACAGTACAGAGCTCTATAGTGTGACCACTCTACAGTACAGAGCTCTATAGTGTGACCGCTCTACAGTATAGAGCTCTATAGTGTGACCGCTCTACAGTACAGAGCTCTAAAGTGTGACCGCTCTACAGTACAGAGCTCTATAGTGTGACTGCTCTTACAGTACAGAGCTCTATAGTGACCGCTCTACAGTACAGAGCTCTATAGTGTGACTACTCTTACAGCACAGAGCTCTATAGTGTGACCGCTCTTACAGTACAGAGCTCTATAGTGTGACCGCTCTACAGTACAGAGCTCTATAGTGTGACTGCTCTTACAGTACAGAGCTCTATAGTGTGACCGCTCTACAGTACAGAGCTCTATAGTGTGACCGCTCTTACAGTACAGAGCTCTATAGTGACCGCTCTACAGTACAGAGCTCTATAGTGTGACCTCTCTACAGTACAGAGCTCTATAGTGTGACTACTCTTACAGCACAGAGCTCTATAGTGTGACCGCTCTACAGTACAGAGCTCTATAGTGTGACCTCTCTACAGTACAGAGCTCTATAGTGTGACCGCTCTTACAGTACAGAGCTCTATAGTGACCGCTCTACAGTACAGAGCTCTATAGTGTGACCTCTCTACAGTACAGAGCTCTATAGTGTGACTACTCTTACAGCACAGAGCTCTATAGTGTGACCACTCTTACAGTACAGAGCTCTATAGTGTGACTGCTCTTACAGTACAGAGCTCTATAGTGTGACCGCTCTACAGTACAGAGCTCTATAGTGTGACCGCTCTACAGTACAGAGCTCTATAGTGTGACTGCTCTTACAGTACAAAACTCTATAGTGTGACCGCTCTACAGTACAGAGCTCTATAGTGTGACTGCTCTTACAGTACAGAGCTCTATAGTGACCGCTCTACAGTACAGAGCTCTATAGTGTCACCGCTCTACAGTACAGAGCTCTATAGTGTGACTACTCTACAGTACAGAGCTCTATAGTGTGACCGCTCTACAGTACAGAGCTCTATAGTGTGACTACTCTACAGTACAGAGCTCTATAGTGTGACCGCTCTACAGTACAGAGCTCTATAGTGTCACCGCTCTACAGTACAGAGCTCTATAGTGTGACTGCTCTACAGTACAGAGCTCTATAGTGTGACCGCTCTACAGTACAGAGCTCTATAGTGTGACCGCTCTACAGTACAGAGCTCTATAGTGTGACTACTCTTACAGCACAGAGCTCTATAGTGTGACCTCTCTACAGTACAGAGCTCTATAGTGTGACCTCTCTACAGTACAGAGCTCTAAAGTGTGACCGCTCTACAGTACAGAGCTCTACAGTGTGACCGCTCTACAGTACAGAGCTCTATAGTGTGACTGCTCTTACAGTACAGAGCTCTATAGTGACCGCTCTACAGTACAGAGCTCTATAGTGTCACCGCTCTACAGTACAGAGCTCTATAGTGTGACTACTCTTACAGCACAGAGCTCTATAGTGTGACCGCTCTACAGTACAGAGCTCTATAGTGTGACTGTTCTTACAGTACAGAGCTCTATAGTGTGACCGCTCTACAGTACAGAGCTCTATAGTGTGACCGCTCTTACAGTACAGAGCTCTATAGTGTGACCGCTCTACAGTACAGAGCTCTATAGTGTGACCTCTCTACAGTACAGAGCTCTATAGTGTGACTGCTCTACAGTACAGAGCTCTATAGTGTGACCGCTCTACAGTACAGAGCTCTATACTGTGACCGCTCTACAGTACAGAGCTCTATACTGTGACCGCTCTACAGTACAGAGCTCTTTAGTGTGACCGCTCTTACAGTACAGACCTCTATAGTGTGACCGCTCTTACAGTACAGAGCTCTATAGTGTGACCGCTCTACAGTACAGAGCTCTATAGTGTGACCGCTCTACAGTACAGAGCTCTATAGTGTGACCGCTCTACAGTACAGAGCTCTATAGTGTGACCACTCTACAGTACAGAGCTCTATAGTGTGACCGCTCTACAGTACAGAGCTCTATAGTGTGACCGCTCTACAGTACAGAGCTCTATAGTGTGACCTCTCTACAGTACAGGGCTCTATAGTGTGACCGCTCTACAGTACAGAGCTCTATAGTGTGACTGCTCTACAGTACAGAGCTCTATAGTGTGACCGCTCTACAGTACAGAGCTCTATAGTGTGACCGCTCTTACAGTACAGAGCTCTATAGTGTGACCGCTCTACAGTACAGAGCTCTATAGTGTGACCGCTCTACAGTACAGAGCTCTATAGTGTGACCGCTCTACAGTACAGAGCTCTATAGTGTGACCACTCTACAGTACAGAGCTCTATAGTGTGACCGCTCTACAGTACAGAGCTCTATAGTGTGACCGCTCTACAGTACAGAGCTCTATAGTGTGACCGCTCTACAGTACAGAGCTCTATAGTGTGACCACTCTACAGTACAGAGCTCTATAGTGTGACCTCTCTACAGTACAGAGCTGTATAGTGTGACTGCTCTTACAGTACAGAGCTCTATAGTGTGACCGCTCTACAGTACAGAGCTCTATAGTGTGACTGCTCTTAGAGTACAGAGCTCTATAGTGAGACCGCTCTACAGTACAGAGCTCTATAGTGTGACCGCTCTACAGTACAGAGCTCTATAGTGTGACCGCTCTTACAGTACAGAGCTCTATAGTGTGACCGCTCTTACAGTACAGAGCTCTATAGTGTGACCGCTCTTACAGTACAGAGCTCTATAGTGTGACCGCTTTTACAGTACAGAGCTCTATAGTGTGACCGCTCTACAGTACAGAGCTCTATAGTGTGACCACTCTACAGTATAGAGCTCTATAGTGTGACCGCTCTTACAGTACAGAGCTCTATAGTGTGACCGCTCTACAGTACAGAGCTCTATAGTGTGACCGCTCTACAGTACAGAGCTCTATAGTGTGACCGCTCTACAGTACAGAGCTCTATAGTGTGACCGCTCTACAGTACAGAGCTCTATAGTGTGACCGCTCTACAGTACAGAGCTCTATAGTGTGACCGCTCTTATAGTACAGAGCTCTATAGTGTGACCGCTCTACAGTACAGAGCTCTATAGTGTGACCGCTCTACAGTACAGAGCTCTATAGTGTGACCGCTCTACAGTACAGAGCTCTATAGTGTGACCGCTCTACAGTACAGAGCTCTATAGTGTGACCCCTCTACAGTACAGAGCTCTATAGTGTGACCGCTCTACAGTACAGAGCTCTATAGTGTGACCGCTCTACAGTACAGAGCTCTATAGTGTGACCGCTCTACAGTACAGAGCTCTATAGTGTGACCGCTCTACAGTACAGAGCTCTATAGTGTGACCGCTCTTACAGTACAGAGCTCTATAGTGTGACCGCTCTTACAGTACAGAGCTCTATAGTGTGACCGCTCTACAGTACAGAGCTCTATAGTGTGACCGCTCATACAGTACAGAGTTCTATAGTGTGACCGCTCTTATAGTACAGAGCTCTATAGTGTGACCGCTCTACAGTACAGAGCTCTATAGTGTGACCACTCTACAGTACAGAGCTCTATAGTGTGACCGCTCTACAGTACAGAGCTCTATAGTGTGACCGCTCTACAGTACAGAGCTCTATAGTGTGACCGCTCTACAGTACAGAGCTCTATAGTGTGACCGCTCTACAGTACAGAGCTCTATAGTGTGACCGCTCTACAGTACAGACCTTCATAGTGTGACCGCTCTTACAGTACAGAGCTCTATAGTGTGACCGCTCTACAGTACAGAGCTCTATAGTGTGACCGCTGTACAGTATAGAGCTCCATAGTGTGACCGCTCTTACAGTACAGAGCTCTATAGTGTGACCGCTCTACAGTACAGAGCTCTATAGTGTGACTGCTCTTACAGTACAGAGCTCTATAGTGTGACCGCTCTTACAGTACAGAGCTCTATAGTGTGACCGCTCTTACAGTACAGAGCTCTATAGTGTGACCGCTCTTACAGTACAGAGCTCTATAGTGTGACCGCTCTTACAGTACAGAGCTCTATAGTGTGACCGCTTTTACAGTACAGAGCTCTATAGTGTGACCGCTCTACAGTACAGACCTCTATAGTGTGACCGCTCTTACAGTACAGAGCTCTATAGTGTGACCGCTCTTACAGCACAAAGCTCTATTGTGTGACCGCTCTACAGTACAGAGCTCTATAGTGTGACCGCTCTACAGTACAGAGCTCTATAGTGTGACCACTCTACAGTACAGAGCTCTAAAGTGTGACCACTCTACAGTACAGAGCTCTATAGTGTGACCGCTCTTACAGTACAGAGCTCTATAGTGTGACCGCTCTACAGTACAGAGCTCTATAGTGTGACCGCTCTACAGTACAGAGCTCTATAGTGTGACCGCTCTACAGTACAGAGCTCTATAGTGTGACCGCTCTACAGTACAGAGCTCTATAGTGTGACCGCTCTACAGTACAGAGCTCTATAGTGTGACCGCTCTACAGTACAGAGCTCTATAGTGTGACCGCTCTACAGTACAGAGCTCTATAGTGTGACCGCTCTACAGTACAGAGCTCTATAGTGTGACCGCTCTACAGTACAGAGCTCTATAGTGTGACCGCTCTACAGTACAGAGCTCTATAGTGTGACCGCTCTACAGTACAGAGCTCTATAGTGTAACTGCTCTACAGTACAGGGCTCTATAGTGTGACCACTCTACAGTACAGAGCTCTATAGTGTGACCACTCTACAGTACAGAGCTCTATAGTGTGACCGCTCTACAGTACAGAGCTCTATAGTGTGACCGCTCTACAGTACAGAGCTCTATAGTGTGACCTCTCTACAGTACAGAGCTCTATAGTGTGACCGCTCTACAGTACAGAGCTCTATAGTGTGACCTCTCTACAGTACAGAGCTCTATAGTGTGACTGCTCTACAGTACAGAGCTCTATAGTGTGACCGCTCTACAGTACAGAGCTCTATAGTGTGACCGCTCTACAGTACAGAGCTCTATAGTGTGACCGCTCTTACAGTACAGAGCTCTATAGTGTAACTGCTCTACAGTACAGGCTCTATAGTGTGACCGCTCTTACAGTACAGACCTCTATAGTGTGACCGCTCTACAGTACAGAGCTCTATAGTGTGACCACTCTACAGTACAGAGCTCTATAGTGTGACCGCTCTTACAGTACAGAGCTCTATAGTGTAACTGCTCTACAGTACAGAGCTCTATAGTGTGACCGCTCTTACAGTACAGACCTCTATAGTGTGACCGCTCTACAGTACAGAGCTCTATAGTGTGACCGCTCTACAGTACAGAGCTCTATAGTGTGACCGCTCTACAGTACAGAGCTCTATAGTGTGACCGCTCTACAGTACAGAACTCTATAGTGTGACCTCTCTACAGTACAGAGCTCTATAGTGTGACCGCTCTACAGTACAGAACTCTATAGTGTGACCGCTCTACAGTACAGAGCTCTATAGTGTGACCGCTCTAGAGTAAAGAGCTCTATAGTGCGACCGCTCTACAGTACAGAGCTCTATAGTGTGACCGCTCTACAGTACAGAGCTCTATAGTGTGACCGCTCTACAGTACAGAGCTCTATAGTGTGACCGCTCTACAGTACAGAACTCTATAGTGTGACCGCTCTACAGTACAGAGCTCTATAGTGTGACCGCTCTACAGTACAGAGCTCTATAGTGTGACCGCTCTACAGTACAGAGCTCTATAGTGTGGCTCACTTCCTATCCTCTCTGCTAGGTCCAAGGAGGTGTATTGGGGGGAGCAGAGCATTGTATTCCTCTCATGTTGTACACATATTTGATCCTTAAAGGGATATTCCCATGTCCCAGATCCTATCCCAATATGTAGTAGGTGTAATAATAATAATAATAATAATATTAGCACATGCTTCCAATTAGAAATGCAGTATAACTTTCCTGATATAGCCCCGTCTCTTACCTCATGTGCAGGGCATTGCAGCTTAGGTATCCATGGTTACGACCACTAACAACTAACTGTCACTACAGTATATGAGTGGTCATAACCATGGATACCTAAACTGCAATGCCCTGCACATGAGGTAAGAGACAGGGCTATACGATAATCAGGAGAACTATAATACATTTGTAATTGGAGGTATTTGCTAATATAATTATAAATTATTATTATTATTATTACTACACCTACTACATATTGGGATCTTGGAGTTGTAAATACCCCTTTAAAAGGAAATTATCAGTAGTCACATGATTCTCCCCGAATTCCTCCTGTAGGTGCCAACTGATATATAACTGCATTTTTGGGGTTCATTTATGCCCCATAACCCTTCTTTCACCATGATCGATGATCATGTTACTGAGCAACCATGTCGATGGAGAAAATGAGACAGTTTTATACATGCACCTTGCACTCGGGACTGTCACCTGCCGTTCTGGGCTGTCACCCTGCACTCGATCCCATCACTCTGTGCCCGGGCCTGTCACCCTGCCGTTCTGGGCTGTCACCCTGCGCTCGGGCCTGTCACCCTGCCGTTCTGGGCTGTCACCCTGCACTCGGGCCTGTCACCCTGCGTTCGGGCCTGTCACCCTGCGCTCGGGCCTGTCACCCTGCGCTCGGGCCTTTCACCCTGCCGTTCTGACCTGTCACCCTGCCGTTCTGGCCTGTCACCCTGCGCTCGGGCCTGTCACCCTGCCGTTCTGGCCTGTCACCCTTCCGTTCTGGCCTGTCACCCTGCGCTCGGGCCTGTCACCCTGCGCTCGGGCCTGTCACCCTGCACTCGGGCCTGTCACCCTGCCGTTCTGGGCTGTCACCCTGCCGTTCTGGCCTGTCACCCTGAGCTCGGGCCTGTCACCCTGCGCTCGGGCCTGTCACCCTGCCGTTCTGGCCTGTCACCCTGCGCTCGGGCCTGTCACCCTGCCGTTCTGGGCTGTCACCCTGCCATTCTGGCCTGTCACCCTGCGCTCGGGCCTGTCACCCTGTGCTCAGGCCTGTCACCCTGTGCTCAGGCCTGTCACCCTGCCGTTCTGGCCTGTCACCCTGCGCTCGGGTCTGTCACCCTGCCGTTCTGGCCTGTCACCCTGCGCTCGGGTCTGTCACCCTGCCATTCTGGCCTGTCACCCTGCCGTTCTGGCCTGTCACCCTGCCGTTCTGGCCTGTCACCCTGCCGTTCTGGCCTATCACCCTGCCATTCTGGCCTGTCACCCTGCCGTTCTGGCCTGT
This sequence comes from Anomaloglossus baeobatrachus, assembly GCF_048569485.1. NCBI lineage: Eukaryota > Metazoa > Chordata > Amphibia > Anura > Aromobatidae > Anomaloglossus > Anomaloglossus baeobatrachus. The sequence goes on along the minus strand of NC_134354.1, from coordinate 27,248,054 downwards.
CACCCTGCCGTTCTGGCCTGTCACCCTGCGCTCGGGTCTGTCACCCTGTGCTCAGGCCTGTCACCCTGCCGTTCTGGCCTGTCACCCTGCGCTCGGGCCTGTCACCCTGCCGTTCTGGCCTGTCACCCTGCGCTCGGGTCTGTCACCTTGCCATTCTGGCCTGTCACCCTGCCGTTCTGGACTGTCACCCTGCCGTTCTGGCCTGTCACCCTGCCGTTCTGACCTGTCACCCTGCGCTCGGGCCTGTCACCCTGCCGTTCTGACCTGTCACCCTGCGCTCGGGCCTGTCACCCTGCTGTCCGGGCCTGTCACCCTGCGCCTGGGCCTGTCACCCTGCCGTTTGGGCCCATCACCCTGCGCCTGGGCCCGTCACCCTGCACCTGGGCCCGTCATCCTGCCGTCCGGCCCTGTCACCCTGCCGTCCGGCCCTGTCACCCTGCCGTCCGGCCCTGTCACCCTGTGCTCGGGCCTGTCACCCTGCTGTCCAGGCCTGTCACCCTGCGCTCGGGCCTGTCACCCTGTGCTCGAGCCTGTCACCCTGCCGTTCGGGCCTGTCACCCTGCCGTTCTGGGCTGTCACCCTGCCGTTCTGGGCTGTCACCCTGCCGTTCTGGGCTGTCACCCTGCGCTCTGGCCTGTCACCCTGCCACTCTGGCCTGTCACCCTGCGCTCGGGCCTGTGACCCTGCCGTTCTGGGCTGTCACCCTGCGCTCGGGCCTGTCACCCTGCCGTTCTGGGCTGTCACCCTGCGCTCGGGCCTGTCACCCTGCCGCTCGGGCCTGTGACCCTGTGCTCAGGCCTGTCACCCTGCCGTTCGGGCCTGTCACCCTGCTGTTCTGGCCTGTCACCCTGCCGTTTTGGGCTGTCACCCTGCCGTTCTGGGCTGTCACCCTGCCGTTCTGGGCTGTCACCCTGCCGTTCTGGGCTGTCACCCTGCCGTTCTGGGCTGTCACCCTGCCGTTCTGGGCTGTCACCCTGCGCTCTGGCCTGTCACCCTGTCGCTCTGGCCTGTCACCCTGCGCTCGGGCCTGTAACCCTGCGCTCGGGCCTGTCACCCTGCGCTCGGGCCTGTCACCCTGCCGTTCTGGGCTGTCACCCTGCGCTCGGGCCTGTCACCCTGCCGTTCTGGGCTGTCACCCTGCGCTCAGGCCTGTCACCTTGCCGTTCGTGCCTGTCACCCTGCGCTCGGGCCTGTCACCCTGCGCTCGGGCCTGTCACCCTGCTGTCCGGGCCTGTCACCCTGCGCCTGGGCCCGTCACCCTGCCGTTTGGGCCCATCACCCTGCGCCTGGGCCCGTCACCCTGCACCTGGGCCCGTCACCCTGCTGTCCGTTCCTGTCATCCTGCATTTGGGCCTGTCACCCTGCGCTCGGGCCTGTCACCCTGCCGCTCGGGCCCTGTCACCCTGCCGTTCGAGCCTGTCACCCTGCGCTCTGGCCTGTCACCCTGCTGTCCGGGCCTGTCACCCTGCGCCTGGGCCCGTCACCCTGCCGTTTGATCCCATCACCCTGCGCCTGGGCCCGTCACCCTGCACCTGGGCCCGTCACCCTGCCGTCCGGCCCTGTCACCCTGCGCTTGGGCCTGTCACCCTGCCGCTCGGGCCTGTCACCCTGCCGCTCGGGCCTGTCACCCTGCGCTCGGGCCTGTCACCCTGCCGCTCGGGCCTGTCACCCTGCGCTCGGGCCTGTCACCCTGCCGCTCGGGCCCTGTCACCCTGCGCTCGGGCCTGTCACCCTGCTGCTCAGGCCTGTCACCGTGCACTCGGGCCTGTCACCCTGCGCTCGGGCCTGTCACCCTGCTGCTCAGGCCTGTCACCCTGTGCTCAGGCCTGTCACCGTGCACTTGGGCCTGTCACCCTGCCACTTGGGCCTGTCACCCTGCCACTCGCCCTAACTGAACCAGTCTGGCTACATGGGTTTATTATTATCTTTAATTATATATATATTTAATTATATATGACCTATATGACCAGGAGTGGTACAGACAGGTGATGTGTCACACATTAGAAGGCAGACGTGAGGGTGGACGACAACCGCGGTCTGTGATGGCCGCCAGTTTACCCATCCCCCCTTTCTTATTCATGGCTCCAGGAAGGCTCTGTAACAATCCTATTGGAAATGTAAATTTTTGGCAAATTCAGACATGAACAGGGACTGGTATAAACCCCATCCACAAATAGACATTACTGGTGGGATTCGGCCGCCCCCGGGTCAGGACTGGGGAGGAAGCTTTTAGGGTCAGTGTCATGACGGCCATGCTGTTAGTCACGCAGATATTGTGGGACTTTTGGATGAATTCTGCACGTCAGGTCATATTTCCACCTGTAAATGCCATTATTTGTTTGCAAGGAGCCGGAGGTCGGAGGTAGCGTTCCTACAGATATCCGGAGCCATTCTAGGATCCTGTCAGGTTTGTTACTGGGCAATGAGCGACCTGAGAGACAACCCCTCAATATGAAGCCCCCAAACGTCCTCCACAAGATGGATCTGACGGTGTTCAAAAGAAGAAAGTAAGAAAGCAAAACCCGAGTATATGTTATATAGAAGCATTAAGTAAAAGCTACTGCCATACAGTGCTTACACAATACTGCCATATGGTGCATGCATAATTGTACCATACAGTTCACACATAATAATACCTTATTGTACATGCATAGTTATACCATACAGCACCCACAAAAAAAGCCATATGGTACATGCATAGTTATACCATACAGCGCTCACAAAATACTGCCATATGGTACATGCATAGTTATACCATACAGTGCTCACACAATACTGCCATATGGTACATGCATAGTTATACCATACAGTGCCCACACAATACTGCCACATGGTACATGCATAATTGTACCATACAGCGCTCACATAATACCTTATTGTACATGCATAGTTGTAATATACAGCACCCACAAAAAAACAGCCATATGGTACATGCATAGTTATACCATACAGCGCCCACACAATACTGCCATATAGTACATGCATAGTTATATCATACAGCGCTCACACAATACTGCCATATGGTACATGCATAGTTATACCATACAGTGCTCACACAATACTGCCATATGGTACATGCATAGTTATACCATACAGTGCTCACACAATACTGCCATATTGTACATGCATAATAATACCATACAGTGCCCACACAATACTGCCATATGGTACATGCATAGTTATACCATACAGCGCTCACACAATACTGCCATATTGTACATGCATAATTATACCATACAGTGCCCACACAATACTGCCATATGGTACATGCATAATTGTACCATACAGCGCCCACATAATACCTTATTGTACATGCATAGTTGTAATATACAGCACCCACAAAAAAGCCATATGGTACATGCATAGTTATACCATACAGCGCCCACACAATACTGCCATATAGTACATGCATAGTTATATCATACAGCGCCCACACAATACTGCCATATGGTACATGCATAGTTGTACCATACAGTGCCCACATAATAATACCATATTGTAGATGCATAGTTGTACCATACAGTTCATATACAATACTGCCATATTGTACATGTATGGTTGTATTATACTGCGTCCAAACAATACTGCCATGATGTACATTACAGTGCCTGCATAATAAAATTATATTGTGCATACATAGTTTTACATAATAATACAAGACAGTGCACACATAATACTACCATAATATAACTACACAATAGTGCAATACAGTGCTGCCAATATAATAGTGATACAGTGTAACTACTTATTGTATTATGCAGTGCTCATACAGTACCGCCATAGTATACCAAAATAATATTACTATAAAAATACTGCCATGATGTATGTCCATAGTAATACCATACAGTGTATACATATTAGCTCCAATACTTACATACTATCATCATGCAGGGCCTACAAATGATTCCAGGGTCCTTAAATAATAGGGCTATACTGTACCCATTTAATGTTGCTATAGTATACTCATATAATAGTGCCATGTGGTGCCCAGAAATACATGTTACAATACACGATGCATGGCCAATATGACACTTCTAAAGTGAACCTACATAACAGTACAATACAGTGCCCACATAATACTGCCATTGTATGCCGATATAATAGTACAATACAGTGCCCACATAATACTGCCATAATATGTCAATATAATAGGACAATACAGTGCCCATATAATACTGCCATAGTATGCTGATATAACAGTACAATACAGTGCCCACATAATACTGCCATAGTATGCTGAGATAACAGTACAATACAGTGCCCACATAATACTGCCATAGTATGCTGATATAACAGTACAATACAGTGCCCACATAATACTGCCATAGTATGCTGATATAACAGTACAATACAGTGCCCACATAATACTGCCATAGTATGCTGATATAACAGTACAGTACAGTGCCCATATAATACTGCCATAGTATGCTGATATAACAGTACAATACAGTGCCCATATAATACTGCCATAGTATGCTGATATAATAGTACAATACAGTGGCCACATAATACTGCCATAGTATGCTGATATAACAGTACAGTACAGTGCCATATAATACTGCCATAGTATGCTGATATAATAGTACAATACAGTGCCCACATAACAATGCCATAATAAACCTACATGCAGTAGTAGGGCCGCAACGTGCCTACAGAATAAAGCCATAATGTACTTATATAATAATGCCTTATATTTACCAATTTTGCCATATAGTGCACAATATATAATTCCACATAGTAAGTGGATAATGTTATGGGCAGGGTGGTTCTGTAACGGCAGAATAGAAGGTCGTCATTTATGCTCGGTGGTGACCCATTCTGACCATTTTATAAATACAGGTGCGGGGAAGACTGCTGACTTGACAGATGTCCAGAAGGCAGTCATTGACACACTGCACAAGGAGGGTAAGCCACAAAAGATCATTTCTATAAAGACGCTGGCTGTTCACAGAGTGCTGTATCCAAGCATATTAATGGAAAGTTGAGTGGAAGGAAAAAGTGTGGTAGAAAAAGGTGCACAAGCAACCGGGATAACCGCAGCCTTGACAGGATTGTTAAGAAAAGGCCATTCAAAAATTTGGGGTAGATTCACAAGGAGTGGACGCTGCTGGAGACAGAGCTTCAAGAGCCACCACACACAGACGTGTCCAGGACATGGGCTACAAGTGTCACATTCCTTGTGTCACCACTCATGACCAATACACAACGCCAGAAGCGTCTTACCTGAGCCAAGGAGAAAAGACCTGGACTGTTCTCAGCGTCCAAGGTGTTGTTTTCAGATGAAAGTAAATTTTGCTTTTCATTTGGAAATCGCGGCCCCAGAGTCTGGAGGAAGAGTGGAGGCCACAATCCAAGCTGCTGAGGTCTAGTGTGAAATCTCCACAATCAGTGATGGTTTGGGCCATGTCATCTGCTGGTGTAGCTCCACTGTGTTTTATCAAGACCAAAGTCAGCGCAGCCGTCTACCAAGAAATGTTACAACCCTTCATGCTTCCCTCTGCTGACAAGCTTTTTAAAGATGGCAATGTCATTTTCCAGCAGGACTTGGCCCCTATCCACACTGCCAAAAGTACCAATACCTGGTTTACTAACCACAGTATCACTGGGCTTGATTATCCAGAAAACTCACCTGACCTAAACCCCATAGAGAATCTATGAGAGCCACCAGAGCCAACAATGCAGACGAGCTGAACGCGGCTATCAAAGCAACCTGGGCTTCCATAACACCTCAACAGTGCCACAGGCTGATCGTCTCCATGCCACATTGCCGCATTGATGCAGGAATTCATGCAAAAAGAGCCCCGACTAAGTATTGAGGCATTTACTGTACAGAATTTTCAGGAGGCGCCAACATTTCTGAGTGTAACATTATTTATTCAGTTGGTCTTATATAATATTATAATTTTCTGAGATAATGACTTTTGGGTTTTCATTGACTGTAACCATAATCATCAACATTAACAGAAATAAACACATGAAATATATCCCTCTGTGTGTAATGACTCTATATAATATATAGGAATAGATCCCTCTGTGTGTAATGACTATATAATATATAGGAATAGATCCCTCTGTGTGTAATGACTCTATATAATATAAAGGAATAGATCCCTCTGTGTGTAATGACTCTATATAATATATCCCTCTGTGTATAATGACTCTATATAATATATAGGAATAGATCCCGCTGTGTGTAATGACTCTATATAATATACAGGAATAGATCCCTCTGTGTGTAATGACTCTATATAACATATAGGAATAGATCCCTCTGTGTGTAATGACTCTATATAATATATAGGAATAGATCCCTCTGTGTGTAATGACTCTATATAATATATAGGAATAGATCCCTCTGTGTGTAATGACTCTGTATAATATATAGGAATAGATCCCTCTGTGTGTAATGACTCTATATAATATAAAGGAATAGATCCCTCTGTGTATAATGACTCTATATAATATATAGGAATAGATCTCTATGTGTGTAATGACTGTATATAATATACAGGAATAGATCCCTCTGTGTGTAATGACTCTTTATAATATATAGGAATAGATCCCTCTGTGTGTAATGACTCTATAATATATAGGAATAGATCCCTCTGTGTGTAATGACTCTATATAATATACGCGTTTCCCTTTTTGTATTTAATTACTGAAATAAATTAACTTTTTGATGATATTCTAATTTATTGAGATACACTTGTATATAACCCAGAATATGAAGGGTTAAAAAATAAGGAAAAGCGACGGCAGGAAATTCAGGAAAATCAGTTCCCGTATTTTACATTCTGATTTGGAAGCTGTAATTGGCAGGAATGCCCGGCTGCTGGCACTGAGCGGAGCCAAATCTGGAGGGGGCACGACGGATCCTCTCCGGCCAACATTAGCAGAGATCTCCGCAGCCAGAGGCGGCCGCGAGGAATGAAGCGCTCCGCTGGCTGGTGACCACCGCGAGGTTACAGGGTCCCGCTAAACGAGGCCTGGCACCGACTGCGACACCGCCTGCTCCGTCCATACTGCGAGGAATGATTCCCTGCAGTGTACGCAGCTCTCCCCGCTGCAAGTCATTAGGAAGGAGATGAACAGAACAATTTGGCATTTACCACTCCGGGGACAGGGGTGTAAAATAACAAAGCAAATCACGTAGAGAATAATTAGAATCATGGTGATCGGTGGAAGCAGCATCACACACATTCAAACAATCTATGATTATATCTATTCACAACTGCAATAGTCTGCTGAATGATCCTGAGTTACATCTTGTACTATACTCCAGAGCTGCACTCACTATTCTGCTGGTGCAGTCACTGTGTACATACATTACTGATCCTGAGTTACCTCCTGTATTATACTCCAGAGCTGCACTCACTATTCTGCTGGTGCAGTCACTGTGTACATACATTACTGATCCTGAGTTACCTCCTGTGTTATACTCCAGAGCTGCACTCACTATTCTGTTGGTGCAGTCACTGTGCACATACATTACATTACTGATCCCGAGTTACCTCCTGTATTATACCCCAGAGCTGCACTCACTATTCTGCTCGTGCAGTAACTGTGTACATACATTACTGATCCTGAGTTACCTCCTGTGTTATACTCCAGAGCTGCACTCACTATTCTGCTGGTGCAGTCACTGTGTACATACATTACTGATCCTGAGTTACCTCCTGTGTTATACTCCAGAGCTGCACTCACTATTCTGTTGCTGCAGTCACTGTGCACATACATTACATTACTAATCCCGAGTTACCTCCTGTATTATACCCCAGAGCTGCACTCACTATTCTGCTGGTGCAGTAACTGTGTACATACATTACTGATCCTGAGTTACCTCCTGTGTTATACTCCAGAGCTGCACTCACTATTCTGCTGGTGCAGTCACTGTGTACATACATTACTGATCCTGAGTTACCTCCTGTGTTATACTCCAGAGCTGCACTCACTATTCTGCTGGTGCAGTCACTGTGTACATACATTACTGATCCTGAGTTACCTCCTGTGTTATACTCCAGAGCTGCACTCACTATTCTGCTGGTGCAGTCACTGTGTACATACATTACTGATCCTGAGTTACCTCCTGTATTATACTCCAGAGCTGCACTCACTATTCTGCTGGTGCAGTCGCTGTGTACATACATTACATTACTGATCCTGAGTTACCTCCTGTGTTATACTCCAGAGCTGCACTCACTATTCTGCTGGTGCAGTCACCGTGTACATACATTACTGATCCTGAGTTACATCATGTGTTATACTCCAGAGCTGCACTCACTATTCTGCTGGTGCAGTCACCGTGTACATACATTACTGATCCTGAGTTACCTCATGTGTTATACTCCAGAGCTGCACTCACTATTCTGCTGGTGTAGTCGCTGTGTACATACATTACATTACTGATCCTGAGTTACACCCTGTGTTATACTCCAGAGCTGCACTCACTATTCTGCTGGTGCAGTCGCTGTGTACATACATTACTGATCCTGAGTTACACCCTGTGTTATACTCCAGAGCTGCACTCACTATTCTGCTGGTGCAGTCGCTGTGTACATACATTACTGATCCTGAGTTACCTCATGTGTTATACTCCAGAGCTGCACTCACTATTCTGATGGTGCAGTCACTGTGTACACACATTACTGATCCTGAGTTACCTCCTGTATTATACTCCAGAGCTGCACTCACTATTCTGCTGGTGCAGTCACTGTGTACATACATTACATTACTGATCCTGAGTTACCTCCTGTATTATACTCCAGAGCTGCACTCACTATTCTGCTGGTGCAGTCACTGTGTACATACATTACATTACTGATCCTGAGTTACACCCTGTGTTATACTCCAGAGCTGCACTCACTATTCTGCTGGTGCAGTCACTGTGTACATACATTACTGATCCTGAGTTAACTCCTGTGTTATACTCCAGAGCTGCACTCACTATTCTGCTGGTGCAGTCGCTGTGTACATACATTACATTACTGATCCTGAGTTACCTCCTGTGTTATACTCCAGAGCTGCACTCACTATTCTGCTGGTGCAGTCGCTGTGTACATATGTGCGGATCCTTCCTTCGGGCCTTGCAGGGTTTGTGGAGCCTGTGGCGGTTGCGCCCCCTCGCTCTCTCGGTGAGGGGGCAGCGGGAGTCTCGGTAATGAGAGGGATGTGGGGAGAAGTGACTGGGACAGATCAGAGGGAGAGCTGCCTGTATGAGACCGACGCTCTTCGAGGGCTTCTCCAGGTTGTTATAAATAAAGTTTATTGAATTGAGCAGCCCGAGGGCCGCATGTGCCGGAATCATTTCCTGGACTGACTCCATTTATCAGGGCTATGATTAGGGGTGCTCTGTGGTGGCTTCAATAATTTTTATGTATAAAGTTCAAAGAAACACTTCTGTACTATATTATATTTATTAACTTTACTCATTAATATAATCAGAGACGACACAAAACTATACAGATAGAAAGATATATGATGTATGATATGTGGGCACTGTGGCTGGTGTATGATATGGGCACTGTGGCTGGTGTATAATATGGGCACTGTGGCTGGTGTATGATATGGGCACTGTGGCTGGTGTATGATATGGGCACTGTGGTTGGTGTATGATATGGGCACTGTGGTTGGTGTATGATATGGGCACTGTGGTTGGTGTATGATATGGGCACTGTGGTTGGTGTATGATATGTGGGCACTGTGGCTGGTGTATGATATGGGCACTGTGGCTGGCGTATGATATGGGCACTGTGGCTGGCGTATGATATGGGCACTGTGGCTGGTGTATGATATGGGCACTGTGGCTGGTGTATGATCTGGGCACTGTGGTTGGTGTATGATATGGGCACTGTGGCTGGTGTATGATATGGGCACTGTCGCTGGTGTATGATATGGGCACTGTGGTTGGTGTATGATATGGGCACTGTGGCTGGTGTATGATATGGGCACTGTGGCTGGTGTATGATATGGGCACTGTGGTTGGTGTATGATATGTGGGCACTGTGGCTGGCGTATGATATGGGCACTGTGGCTGGCGTATGATATGGGCACTGTGGCTGGTGTATGATATGGGCACTGTGGCTGGTGTATGATCTGGGCACTGTGGCTGGTGTATGATATGGGCACTGTGGCTGGTGTATGATATGGGCACTGTGGCTGGTGTATGATATGGGCACTGTGGCTGGTGTATGATATGGGCACTGTGGCTGGCGTATGATATGGGCACTGTGGCTGGTGTATGATATAGGCACTGTGGCTGGTGTATAATATGGGCACTGTGGCTGGTGTATGATATGGGCACTGTGGCTGGTGTATGATATGGGCACTGTGGCTGGTGTATGATATGGGCACTGTGGTTGGTGTATGATATGGGCACTGTGGTTGGTGTATGATATGGGCACTGTGGCTGGTGTATGATATGGGCACTGTGGCTGGCGTATGATATGGGCACTGTGGCTGGTGTATGATATGGGCACTGTGGGAATGGGCACTGTGGGTGGTGTATGATATGGGCACTGTGGCTGGCGTATGATATAGGCACTGTGGCTGGTGTATGATATGGGCACTGTGGTTGGTGTATGATATGGGCACTGTGGCTGGTGCATGATATGGGCACTGTGGCTGGTGTATGATATGGGCACTGTGGCTGGCGTATGATATGGGCACTGTGGCTGGTGTATGATATGGGCACTGTGGTTGGTGTATGATATGGGCACTGTGGCTGGTGTATGATATGGGCACTGTGGCTGGTGTATGATATGGGCACTGTGGCTGGCGTATGATATGGGCACTGTGGCTGGTGTATGATATGGGCACTGTGGCTGGTATATGATATGGGCACTGTGGCTGGCGTATGATATGGGCAGTGTGGTTGGTGTATGATATGGGCACTGTGGCTGGCGTATGATATGGGCACTGTGGCTGGCGTATGATATGGGCACTGTGGCTGGTGTATGATATGGGCACTGTGGCTGGTACATGATATGGGCACTGTGGCTGGCGTATGATATGGGCACTGTGGTTGGTGTATGATATGGGCACTGTGGCTGGCGTATGATATGGGCACTGTGGTTGGTGTATGATATGGGCACTGTGGTTGGTGTATGATATGGGCACTGTGGCTGGTGTATGATATGGGCACTGTGGTTGGTGTATGATATAGGCACTGTGGCTGGCGTATGATATGGGCACTGTGGCTGGTGTATGATATGGGCACTGTGGCTGGTATATGATATGGGCACTGTGGCTGGCGTATGATATGGGCAGTGTGGTTGGTGTATGATATGGGCACTGTGGCTGGCGTATGATATGGGCACTGTGGCTGGCGTATGATATGGGCACTGTGGCTGGTGTATGATATGGGCACTGTGGCTGGTATATGATATGGGCACTGTGGCTGGCATATGATATGGGCACTGTGGCTGGCGTATGATATGGGCACTGTGGCTGGCGTATGATATGGGCACTGTGGTTGGTGTATGATATGGGCACTGTGGCTGGTGTATGATATGGGCACTGTGGCTGGTGTATGATATGGGCACTGTGGCTGGTGTATGATATGGGCACTGTGGCTGGCGTATGATATAGGCACTGTGGCTGGTGTATGATATGGGCACTGTGGTTGGTGTATGATATGGGCACTGTGGCTGGTGTATGATATGGACACTGTGGCTGGCGTATGATATGGGCACTGTGGTTGGTGTATGATATGGGCACTGTGGCTGGTGTATGATATGGGCACTGTGGTTGGTGTATGATATGGGCACTGTGGCTGGTGTATGATATGGGCACTGTGGCTGGTGTATGATATGGGCACTGTGGTTGGTGTATGATATGGGCACTGTGGCTGGTGTATGATATGGGCACTGTGGTTGGTGTATGATATGGGCACTGTGGCTGGTGTATGATATGGGCACTGTGGTTGGTGTATGATATGGGCACTGTGGCTGGTGTATGATATGGGCACTGTGGTTGGTGTATGATATGGGCACTGTGGTTGGTGTATGATATGGGCACTGTGGCTGGTGTATGATATGGGCACTGTGGTTGGTGTATGATATGGGCACTGTGGTTGGTGTATGATATGGGCACTGTGGCTGGTGTATGATATGGGCACTGTGGCTGGTGTATGATATGGGCACTGTGGTTGGTGTATGATATGGGCACTGTGGCTGGTGTATGATATGGGCACTGTGGTTGGTGTATGATATGGGCACTGTGGTTGGTGTATGATATGGGCACTGTGGCTGGTGTATGATATGGGCACTGTGGTTGGTGTATGATATGGGCACTGTGGCTGGTGTATGATATGGGCACTGTGGTTGGTGTATGATATGGGCACTGTGGTTGGTGTATGATATGGGCACTGTGGCTGGTGTATGATATTGGCACTGTGGTTGGTGTATGATATTGGCACTGTGGTTGGTGTATGATATGGGCACTGTGGCTGGTGTATGATATTGGCACTGTGGTTGGTGTATGATATGGGCACTGTGGCTGGTGTATGATATGGGCACTGTGGCTGGTGCAGAGTCGGGTCTCCTGGAGGGGTCTGGCTTTGTCTCAGGTGTCACTCTTTGCACAGTCTTTGTCTTGTGGCCATGTCTTTTATATAGTGGCCCCCCAGCTGCCCGGCCCTGGCCGCCCTCCAGCTGTCGCATCCCCCGCCTGTCTACAATTTTCATGCTTTCACTGTCTGTCATGGTATGTCTGCGTCTGCGAGGAAGAAAAGTCACAAAAAGTTGTGTAAAAGCAACAGATGGCTCCACCATGAGCAGTCAGTGGTCTCCAACCTGGGGGGCTCCAGCTGCCCCAACACTACAACTACCAGAAGATTGGGGGCCACGAGAGCCACGTATGTAAGTATTGTGATAGAGAGATTTTCCATAGAAAAAAGATTAATTCATAAATTATCTGTAAATAGTAATAATAATATTCTATCAGTCCAGGTGCCCCGGCCTCCAGTAGCGGCTCCCGGCCTCCAGTAGCGGCTCCCGGCCTCCAGTAGCGGCTCCCGGCCTCCAGTAGCGGCTCCCAGCCTCCAGTAGCGGCTCCCGGCCTCCAGTAGCTGCTCCCGGCCTCCAGTAGCTGCTCCCGGCCTCCAGTAGCTGCTCCCGGCCTCCAGTAGCTGCCCTGTTTGGGGTCCACTACCGGCCTATACCTGACAAAAGCACTTTGTTGGCATCAAAACTGTGTGTGAAGGTGGCTGGCTGATTTCCTATTTTAATGGCTAAACCAGCCCCCTTCTGTCTATTTATTGACATGACAGAGACGGAGGTTTGCTTATGATGCTGAAATATAAAGTCAGGAATCAAATATGATAGAGAAGGAGGCTGGCTGAGCATTCAGAATATAAAGTCAGCAATCAACTATGATAGAGAAGTGGGATGGCGAAGCATTCAGAATAGAAAGTGCGCCATCAACTATGATAGAGAAGGGGGCTGGCTAAGCATTCAGAATAGAAAGTCAGCCATCAAGTATGATAGAGAAGGGGACTGGCTAAGCATTCAGAATAGAAATTCAGTCATCAAATATGATAGAGAAGGGGGCTGGCTGAGCAGTCAACATAGAAAGTCCACCATCAACTATGATAGAGAAGGGGGCTGGCTAAGCATTCAAAATAGAAAGTCAGCCATCAAGTATGATAGAGAAGGGGGCTAGCTAAGCATTCAAGATAGAAAGACAGCCATCAACTTTAATAGAGAAGGAGGCTGGCTGAGCATTCAGAATATAAAGTCAGCAATCAACTATGATAGAGAAGTGGGATGGCGAAGCATTCAAAATAGAAAGTCAGCCATCAACTATGATAGAGAAGGGGGCCGGCTAAGCATTCGGAATATAAAGTCAGCCATCAACTATTAAAGAGAAGGGGGCTGGCTGAGCAGTCAACATAGAAAGTCAGCCATCAACTATTATAGAGAAGGGGGCTGGCTAAGCATTCAAGATAGAAAGACAGCCATCAACTTTAATAGAGAAGGAGGCTGGCTGAACATTCAGAATAGAAAGTCAGCCATCAAGTATGATAGAGAAGGGGGCTGGCTAAGCATTCAGAATAGAAAGTGCGCCATCAACTATGATAGAGAGGGGGGCTGGCTAAGCATTCAGAATAGAAAGTCAGCCATCAAGTATGATAGAGAAGGGGGCTGGCTAAGCATTCAAAATAGAAATTCAGTCATCAAATATGATAGAGAAGGGGGCTGGCTGAGCAGTCAACATAGAAAGTCCGCCATCAACTATGATAGAGAAGGGGGCTGGCTAAGCATTCAAAATAGAAAGTATGCCATCAAGTATGATAGAGAAGGGGGCTAGCTAAGCATTCAAGATAGAAAGACAGCCATCAACTTTAATAGAGAAGGAGGCTGGCTGAACATTCAGAATATAAAGTCAGCCATCAACTATGATAGTGAAGGAGGCTGGCTAAGCATTCAGAATAGAAAGTACACCATCAACTATGATAGTGAAGGGGGCTGGCTAAGCATTTAAAATAGAAATTCAGTCATCAAATATGATAGAGAAGGGGGCTGGCTAAGCATTCAGAATAGAAAGTCAGCCATCAAGTATGATAGAGAAGGGGGCTGGCTGAGCATTCAAATTAGAAAGGAAGCCATCAACTATGATAGAGAAGGAGGCTGGCTGAGCATTCAGAATAGAAAGTCAGCCATCAAGTATGATAGAGAAGGGGGCTGGCTAAGCATTCAGAATAGAAAGTCAGCCATCAAGTATGATAGAGAAGGGGGCTGGCTAATCATTCAAATTAGAAAGGAAGCCATCAACTATGATAGAGAAGGGGGCTGGCTAAGCATTCAAAATAGAAAGTCAGCCATCAAGTATGATAGAGAAGGGGGCTGGCTAAGCATTCAGAATAGAAAGTCAGCCATCAACTATAATAAGAGAAGGGGGCTGGCTGAGCATTCAAAATAGAAAGTTCCCCATTAAGTATGATAGAGAAGGGGGCTGGCTAAACATTCAGAATAGAAAGTCAGCCATCAACTATGATAGAGAAGGGGGCTGGCTAAGCATTCAGAATAGAAAGTCAGCCATCAAGTATGATAGAGGAGGGGGCTGGCTAAGCATTCAAGATAGAAAGACAGCCATCAGTTTTAATACAGAAGGAGACTGGCTGAACATTCAGAATATATATAAAGTCAGCCATCAACTATAATAGAGAAGGGGGCTGCATGTTTTTCCTCCAGGTTCACCGGTTTCTCCCTCACTCCAAAGACATAATGATAGGGAATTTAGATTGTGAGCGCAAATGTGGACAGTTATGATGCCGTCTGTAAAGCGCTGCGGAATATGATGGCGCTATATAAACAACGCATAATAAACATTTATGGAAATGAAAATCATGAGAAAAAAAATAAAAGAAAAATAAAGTAAAATAAATAAAAATATTTTTTCATTTAAATGGTCTGGGATACAAAAAAAATCGAACGTAAAAAAAAATGTGAACATTTTTTTTTAGGATCAAAAAGAGGGTGACCTCTAATCAGACCTCTTATCACAGTGGACAGCAGGAAATATAAAATCTGCAGAAAAATGGCCAGCAAGGTTGTAATAGTGTGCAGATTCTGGGGTCAGAACATCCAGAGGTCAATCATCAGAGAGCAATAATAATAGTCTCTCTGCAGCCACCACCAGGGGGAGCTCAGGAGCTTGCTGCATACTGGTTTTATAGTGTAAGCTTCTCGGCTCCCCCTGGTGGTGGCTGAAGATAACGAGAATCTTATACTTTAGCTCCATGTCTATGCTTGACATTTGGAGCTCTGAAATAATATAGTAAAAATGCAATAATGTGGAAATGAGGAACGCTTAAATAAGTCAGCATATATAATGTGTAAATGAGAAGCCAGCATACACACAGTCATACAGTACAGAGTCCATCCGTCCCCCAGTGCTGGGGCCTATAGGGATATGAATGGAGTGTCAGGTGGGAGCGCGCTCGTTACTGTAATATACAGCGGAGATGCGGCTCTCCAGGACTGCACCGGATATTATTCATTTGATGTGTCTGGGCCCCTGAGAAACACAAGGATCAGCGAGGACAATAACAAAACATTCATTAAATCACAAGTATACATAACACCGCGCACATTTATGGGTCATCCTGCGAGAGACAGAGACACGGGCAGCAGAGAAGACAACATTTATCTCAAGGAGGCTCCAAGACGTAATGGAAGAAGAGAAGAAAGTGCCAATATAATCACTGAAATATCTATAAATCCCTCCATACATCCATCCATCCCTCCATCACTCCCTCCATCCATCCATCCATTTCTCACTCTATCCATTTATCTTTCCATCTCTCTATTTCTCACTCCATCCATCTTTCCGTCCATCTCTCTATCCATCCCTCTCTCCATCCCTCTCTCCATCCTTATCCATGCATTCATCCCTCAATCCCTCCATCCATCCATCCATCCATCCATCACTCCATTCATTCCTCCATCCATCCCTCCCCCATCCATCCATTCATCCATGCATCCCTCCATCCCTCCATTCCTCTTTTCATCCCTCAATTCCTCCATCTATTCCTCCATCCATCCCTCCATCCATCCATCTCTCCATCACTCCCTCCATCCATCCATCAATCCATCCATCCTTCCATCCATCTATCCGTCCTTCCATCCATCTATCCGTCCTTCCATCCATCTATCCGTCCTTCCATCCATCCCTCTGTCCATGCATCCATCCCTCCATCCTTCCATCCATTCCTCCATCCTTCCATCCATCCCTCCATCCTTCCATCCATCCCTCTATGTTTCCATCCATATATCCGTTCCTTCCATCCATATATCCGTTCCTTCCATCCATCCATCCATCTCTCCATCACTCCTTCCATCCATCTATCAATCTATCCATCCTTCCATCCATCTATCCGTCCTGCCATCCATCTATCCGTCCTGCCATCCATCTATCCGTCCTGCCATCCATATATCCGTCCTGCCATCCATCCATCCGTCCTTCCATCCTTCCATCCATCCATCCGTCCTTCCATCCATCCATCCGTCTTACCATCCATCCATCCGTCCTACCATCCATCCATCTATCTGTCCTTCCATCCATCTAACAGTCCATCCATCCATCTATCCGTCCTTCCATCCATCTATCTGTCCATCCCTTTGTCCATCCGTCCATCCATCCTTCTATCCGTCCATCCATCCTTCTATCCGTCCATTAATCCATCCTTCTATCCGTCCATCCATCCATCTATCTGTCCATCTATTCTTCTATCCATCCATCCATCCTTCTATCGATCCTCAACCTTCCATCTATCCATCCCTCCATCCATCCTTCCCTCTTTTCATCCATCCTTCAAGCCACCATTCATCCATCCTTCCACCATTCATTCCTGCATCCATCCTTCCATCTATCCATTTATCCCTCTATCCATCCATGCCTCTATCCATCCATCCCTCTATCCATCCATGCCTCTATCCATCCATCCATCCCTCTATCCATCCATCCCTCTATCCATCCATGCCTCTATCCATCCATCCCTCTATCCATCCATCCCTCTATCCATCCATCCCTCTATCCATCCATGCCTCTATCCATCCATCCCTCTATCCATCCATCCCTCTATCCATCCATGCCTTTATCCATCCATCCATCCCTCTATCCATCCATGCCTCTCTCCATCCATCCCTCTATCCATCCATGCCTCTATCCATCCATCCCTCTATCCATCCATCCCTCTATCCATCCATCCCTCTATCCATCCATGCCTCTATCCATCCATCCATCCATCCCTCTATCCATCCATCCCTCTATCCATCCATGCCTCTATCCATCCATCCATCCCTCTATCCATTTATCCCTCTATCCATCCATGCCTCTATCCATCCATCCCTCTATCCATCCATGCCTCTATCCATCCATCCATCCCTCTATCCATCCATCCCTCTATCCATCCATGCCTCTATCCATCCATCCCTCTATCCATCCATCCCTCTATCCATCCATGCCTCTATCCATCCATCCCTCTATCCATCCATCCCTCTATCCATCCATCCCTCTATCCATTCATGCCTCTATCCATCCATCCCTCTATCCATCCATCCCTCTATCCATCCATGCCTCTATCCATCCATCCATCCATCCCTCTATCCATCCATGCCTCTATCCATCCATCCATCCCTCTATCCATCCATGCATCTCTCCATCCATCCCTCTATCCATCCATGCCTCTATCCATCCATCCCTCTATCCATCCATCCCTCTATCCATCCATGCCTCTATCCATCTATCCATCCCTCTATCCATCCATGCCTCTATCCATCCATCCTTCCATCCTTCCACCCATCCTTCCATCTATCCATCCATCCCTCTATCCATCCATCCTTCCACCCATCCTTCCATCTATCCATCCATGCCTCTATCCATCCATCCCTCTATCCATCCATGCCTCTCTCCATCCATCCTTCCATCCATCCATCCTTCCACCCATCCACCCATCCTTCCATCCATCCTTCCACCCATCCCTCCACCTCGGCTCATAGATGGAGCACGTGTGTGCGGCTGCCACCTCTGGACAGTACGGCCATGGTCCTCTGTGCAGGATGGTGGCCCTGGGTGACACCACTTCAGACGGCTCCATTGTTTCGGGCACGAGATCCTAGACAGATTTTGAACATAAGACAAATCTCTTGGTCCCAGATGGGATTTTGCAGAACGTGGGGATTTTTGCCAACAGTTGGCATCTGGGTGCTGCTCCGCAGCCGGGGAGCCGGCGTGTGATCTGGGGCCATTACTTTCTTCTGATGAAGGATTACATGGACCCTGGTAATTTGGAGAACGACCTCCAGAACATAACATGGGGGCTCCGGCCGGACTCTGCGCTGGAGACACGTTGAATCGTTGACTTGTGTTTTCCCCGTTTTTACATTTGCTCTGCGGAGAACAGATTGACAGCAGCAGATACTGCGAATCCACCGAATGTACAGCAGCAGCGGCTGAACATCGCTCTCCAGAGGGGAACGGCTGAGCAGAATTAACTCTCTACAGCACTGCGGAGTGACATGCAAATACCTATATCTACCCCCCCGCGTACCCTAGCCATAACCAAAATCTCAAAACACTACGGAGGGTCAAGCCGGCCACAATCATCAAGAAATGAAGACGCCCCGACCCCCAAAGAGTGGCCCTGACACTGCCAGGACGGTGAAGGTCGGGCTATAGTCCTGATTTTCCAGCAGTGGGTCTCCCGAGCTCCTCCGTGGCTCACGTGGACAGATTTGGAGCCCATGTTTATTGAATTCTGGATCCCCCCTTCAAAGTTTAGCGTTGATAGATCTTATTTTCTCATGGAAAACAAGAACGAGTGCAACAGGTGAAGTACATCTCCTGCCGTCGTCTTCAGACTAGGTGACCAGAAGCAGTAGACGTCTGGCGGTCTTCGGGCAGAGACACACAGAGACTCGCAATAATTGGAAGAGTATAAAGTCCCCAAAACTGGTGTCTACTCTGGTAGAAAACCCCAAGTTTCCTCCTTTTTTTTGCAGTACCCAGAGATCCGGCGTAGACCATGGACACCTTATTTGCCTCGTCTTAAGCACTCAAGATATTGGTGGCCACTTGACGACTAATGACAGGACAACTATTTATACCCAGACCCCAATTTTTTTTCTCAAAAACATTAAAAACTGTTAGAAATGTAGAAGAATGTGGTAGAAACCTTCAGAATTATGGTGGACGTTACCAGCACTTTATTTATTCTGCCATATGGCTAGCTTGAGACATGAGATCTAAGTGTACGGGAAGAATAAGATTCATTACTGTTGAAGTAATTGTCACTTCAATTAACAGTTTCTGGAATTCATTGTGAGAATTAAAGAAATACACAGACATGCGGTTTCCAAAGCTCCGCAAATGACCTTTATGGAACGTCATGCTTTTATAGTAGGCATATCAAAAAAAGGAATAAAAACTTCCCAAAGAAAAATCTACCTAAAATCAGAAGCCAAACTGTCTCCAATCTCCGTCTTCCCAGGCTGGTGGGCTGCAAGTGGCAGACCACTGATCATTGTCCTCGTGATTTTCCATGCCGAGAAAATTTATTCACCAGATTTTCTGACCCCTCCGGACCCTTGAATACTTTAAAATTGCAGATTTTAGAGTGGCCTTTCATTGTGGCCAGCCTAAGGCACACTTGTGCAATATTGATACTGGCCAGCCTAAGGCACATCTGTACAATAATCATGCTGGCCATCTAAAGGCACACCTGTGCAATAATGATGCTGCATTCAAACAGGAGAAGAGAAGGGGTTAACGCCGCGCATTAGCCAAGTGAAAATGAAGAGTTGTTGATAAATTGATATCTTTTTTATTTCATAGGTCTACGCGTTTCGAGGTAGAAACCTCTTCCTCAGGACAAGAATATCAACAAAGCATGCTTTGTTGATATTCTGGTCCTGAGGAAGCGGTTTCTACTGCGAAACGCGTAGACCTATGAAATAAAAAAAGATATAAATTTATCAGCAACTCTACATTTTCATTTGGCTGATGCGCGGTGTTAACCCCTTCTCTTTCCCTGTTTGAATGCTCATCCACGTGGGGCTGCAGCAGACGCCATTATCTCATGCTTAAACAGTGGATGGGATGTTCACAACCACAATAGGTGAGTGTATATATTTTTATATATTACTCATGTCATCTGGTATTACCCTATCAGCGCTTCTTTTTTCTAGTTTTAATACAATAATCATGCTGGCCATACTAATGCACACCTGTGCAATAATCATGCTGGCCATCCTAAGGCACACCTGTGTAATAATCATGCTGGCCATCCTAAGGCACACCTGTGCAATAATCATGCTGGCCATCCTAATGCACACCTGTGCAATAATCAAGCTGGCCATCCTAAAGCACCCCTGTGCAATAATCATGCTGGCCATCCTAAGGCCCACCTGTGCAATAATCATCCTGGCCATCTTAAGGCACACCTGTGCAATAATCATGCTGGCCATCCTAATGCACACCTGTGCAATAATCATGCTGGCATCCTAAGGCACACCTGTGCAATAATCATGCTGTTTAATCAGCATCTTGATATGTCACACTTGTGAGGTGGACGGATTCTTATCTCCGAAGAGGAGTAGCGCTCACTAGCACAGATACAGACACATTTGTGAACAATATTTGAAAGAAAAAGGCCTTTTGTGTCCATAGAAAAAGTCTTAGATCTTTGAGTTCAGCTCATGAAAAATGAGAACAAAAACAAAAGTGTTGTGTTTATATTTTGTTCAGAATATAAAACGGCGGTGAAACATCTCGACTTTCTGAGACCTTTTGGATTTTGGTGCCCTGGTGATGATGATGCACCAGGATGGGCTAAAATAAACAACATCAAGTTACTATTTTCCAAAAGGACCTTCCAAAAGAAGCCTAGAGGCCCAATGTGAAGCATCATGTATCTGCTGAGAGCCAACGGGGCTTTGGAATTTCACTCTGATTCCAAATTTTCTAAAATGTCCCCACATTAAATTGTCTTGTGTGAATTTAGTTTGGCTCTGATCATTTTTATCCTGGCTTCTTACCCAAGGGACAGGGACATGAATGTGATTTTGGCACCGCGGCCAAGTTCAGACACTGAGAGCAAGGACAGAGACTCGCTGGAGGACTCGGGGAAGTTGAGTACAGCGCAGTTTGATGTTCTTTAGCAACTTACAATCAGTGTAGAACATTGTCTGAAAGAGGACAACCCCCCTAAAGATGGCCATACACATTAAATATTTGTCGGCTAAATAATTGGCTGAGAGCTATCTCCACCATACACCAGAAAGCTTGGTTTGGCCAAGCGTACCTCTCTTCTCTTTGGAGGAACCTCTAACAGACTTCTCTGGTGGTGACATCTCAATGAAGAACAAAGAGTACAGGACAGTTTGATGTTCTTTAACAAATTACAACCAATGCAGAACATTGTCTGAAAGAAGACAACCCTCCCTAAAGTTGACCATACACATTAGATAGCTGTCCAATAAATAATTGGCTGAGCACCATCTCTCCCATACACCAGAAAGCTTTGTTTGGCCAAGTGCACCTGTCTTCTCTATGGAAGAACCATTGCCACACTCCTCCGATCGTGACTTATCTCCATGAAGAACAAAATTATTGGCCAATGGAATTCAACTGGAGACATTTGTCTGGGTAAAGTCGGGAGGTCCCTGTAACTCATTAGACGGCTGACCGATCCCTCTTAATCCCATTGGCCAATGGAATTCAACGGAGATATAATTTGTCTGGGTAAAGTCGTGAGGTCCCTGTCACCCATTAGATGGCTGACCGATCCCTCTTAATCCCATTGGCCAGTGGAATTCAACGGAGATATAATTTGTCTGGGTAAAGTCGTGAGGTCCCTGTCACCCATTAGATGCCTGACCGATCCCTCTTAATCTCATTGGCTAATGGAATTCAACTGGAGACATCATGTGTCTGGGTAAAGTCGGGAGGTCCCTGTAGCCCATTAGATGGCTGACCGATCTCTACTAATGTCATTGGCCAATGGAATTCAAATGGAGATATAATTTGTCTGGGTAAAGTCGTGAGGTCCCTGTCACCCATTAGATGGCTGACCGATCACTCTTAATCTCATTGGCTAATGGAATTCAACTGGAGACATCATGTTTCTGGGTAAAGTCGGGAGGTCCCTGTAGCCCATTAGATGGCTGACCGATCCCTACAAATCCCATTGGCCAATGGAATTCAACTGGAGACATCATTTGTCTGGGTAAAGTTGTGAGGTCCCTGTAACCCATTAGATGGCTGACCGATCCCTCTTAATCCCATTGGCTAATGGAATTCAACTGGAGATATCATTTGCCTGGGTAAAGTCGGTAGGTCCCTGTAACCCATTAGATGGCTGACCGATCCCTCTTAATCCCATTGGCTAATGGAATTCAACTGGAGATATCATTTGTCTGGGTAAAGTCGGGAGGTCCCTGTAACCCGTTAGATGGCTGACCGATCCCTCCTAATCCCTCAGGTTTGGTCTACTTGTACCGAATGTGTGTAGGTGCCTTCCATCTTGCATTACCTGGTTTGCCAATGTGGACAACATTAAAAATAATAACTAGGGTTCTTTTGCTAAATGTAGAACTTCAGAGAGGAGATCTTGCATTGGGTCAAACAGGCTTCAAGTTCCACTACAATGTCCTCAAGTGGAGAATAAGACTTACAAAAAAACCCATGACTTTCCAAACTATCCATTGCCTTGCTCATCTTCTAAAAAGAACACCAACAATCAGGACTGATGTGACAATCCATCACACATGGAGCACAAACACGGCACCTACAGAGCGCTAACGAACACTCGTAGGGTTCACTTAGTGGTGCGGAATTTTTTTGTCTTCTCCAAATGACCTAATCCAATACTTTGAAACAACTCCAAACCATCGGTCTCACTTTGACCCAAAATGTCCCACAATATAAATCTCACGTCTCCTTCAGCTTCACAGATCTCCAAACTTTTTTTTGTGAATCAGGGGGTTTTACTTTTTGGAAAATAATAGTCCAAGAAACAAGTAGTGATATCCCGAAGTCGTTGCTGCTCCATATTCAGCTGCAAGTGATCGCTCCGGATAATGGAGCACGTTCACTTGTACATTTTTAAAAACATTCTGTCTGCGCTCTGCCAGTAAATGATCAGGTTCCCTGGGATATGTCTCTACCTGCAGAGGGAATAGTAATGTGTAGTTGAATTGCACTTAAATCCCTACGTAGGTAGAGAGACACCAGCATGGGACTCATCCCTGGGAGACTACTTCATTTCCTCGCGGCCGCGAGACCCGAAGCCGCAATAATGAAGAACCACTTTAGGAACCACAAACCGAAATGATTGCATTTAGTACTCTACGCTGGAGCTGGTAGTCCCTAAAGCAAAGCTTAGAAATGAGGTATAAGATAACATACAAAAAGCCACAACTACACATCCTTTTTTTTTCGTTATAGTCCAAAAAGTTCCAAAAAAGTCCAAACTCCCGTAATCTTTCAATCCAGTTTTGACACCAAATTTGTAGCTCCCAAAGTGTTCATCAGCTTTCATGATAGCAGCAGGAGATTTTTCAATAAAAAAATACAAAAAATAAATAAAATTCACAACCTGATTAGTTACATGATCAAAAAATGAGACTTGTACAAAAAAATGAGATTTGTACAAAAAAATGAGACTTGTACAAAGACGTCCACCTTTGATTTCTCAGTATCAGCTCAACTCCATCCGTCTCAGCTCTGCCACTGACTCGTTATGGGCTTCCCGCTTACAATAAGACCTTATGTTGCACCAATGAGATCGGTGGTGGCCACAACTACATTGATTCACAGCATGGGATCTGTAACACTGGAGAAGGAAATCTGATCTTCTAAAAAAAAAAATTGAAATCCGCGTGACATTCTCTGCTTATATCAGAGTCAACCCTTCCATATAGAACCATAGTATTAAAAAATAAAACTTTAAACCCATCCAAAAAAGTTAACACGTCGTCAATATATCCATATTATTCATAATAACTTCAGAACCTTGATACATTGTCGCCTTGTGCAGTAATTGATACATTGTTGCCACGGCTACGAATGTGTTCTATTTTTTTAAAAAATAGTTTGATTCTAATAGAATTATTTTTCACGTTTGGCCAAATTAAAAAAAGAGGTTTAGGGCACCTTTTTGCTCCGAATAGCATAAAGTTCATTTTTGATATATGTATTAAAAAAATAAATAATTTTACCAAAATTTTTGTACGGCAAATATTTTGGGTTTGTGACGGTCAAGGTAAAGCGAGGGTCTACGGGCACTGGCGAGCTGTCTTCTAGTGTCACCCATGCCATTGCTGGCTGCTGGTGTGTGTGAGCGCAGGAATCCAGCCGTAAGCCCCCCTTCCTCCCCTCCCACAGCAAACAAGCTGCCAAAAGAAATCAGGAATGGAACTCTCTCTCCTTACCTTCGCTCCTCACCACAAGGGCTGCTGCTTGAGATGCATTGGTGGAAGTGGCGAAAGGCAATGATCAGTCAATGGCCACAAGAAAAGGCGACTTGGCTTCCAATCCCCCCTTGGCCCTTAGTGTTGAAGACACTAGGACAACATCAAAGCAACTTTAGGGGGGACACTTTAGGGGCCTATTGTCTGACCGTGTTCTGATCTGCGCTTCTTACGACTCCCCCTCTGGAAGCTTGGAGACTTGGTACGACCCAGGCATTCATGCCAAGTAGCTTTCACACATGGAAGCTTGTCTCAAGCATTTGCTGACAAGCCACAAACAAGACATTCTCCCTCCCACTTTTTTTTTTCTCTTCTTCCTCCTTCCACCACCTCCCCCCTCTCCTCCTTCTCCTCCTCCTCCTCCTCCTCCTCCTTTCTTCTAAATGCAAACCTAAAAAAAACCTCCAGTGACAGACAAACAGAGAATACAAGCAAGAGCCTGGAATGGTCGCATGCACATGTCTATATGCACACACACATGCACATGCATGTACACATATGGGGGTCGTCAGCGCAAGGTGGGGGGAAGGGGCTGCCAGGCTCTCCTTTTATCCCAGCAAAATGGCAGAAGACATGATCATTGTTATGATCAAGGGGCTCCCGAATCCTAATTATGCTAAAATCCAAGAATGGGATTAGTCATCCCGCCTGGTGTCTCCTCCAGCCAATGCCAGACCGGTCCTACCCGGCAGCGCACCAGGGAAAGTAGTTATTGATACTTTTTACTACAATCTCCCATTATGGATACAATTCTTCCCCAAAACAGGGGGAGGGTGGTGCTGAAAAAGGGTTTAAAAACTAAGAAA
The DNA here is from genome assembly GCF_048569485.1 of Anomaloglossus baeobatrachus. Taxonomy (NCBI): domain Eukaryota; kingdom Metazoa; phylum Chordata; class Amphibia; order Anura; family Aromobatidae; genus Anomaloglossus; species Anomaloglossus baeobatrachus. The sequence goes on along the minus strand of NC_134354.1, from coordinate 27,222,277 downwards.
TGGAACACAAAATATTTTTGACCAACTGATATTCTAAGGTTCCAATTCAAATTTTCAAATTTAAATTTTGAATTTCAACTGATGTTTTCTAATTATTATTATTATTTTGTCTTTAATATTTATTGAAATATTTCTATACTTTTGTTCATTCTTTCAGTTTACTTATAATTTTGTATTATTATTTATTTTGTTCTCTAAGTTTGTTTCTTTTTTAATTACTGCTTATTTAAGTTTTTTATTTTTTTCTCATTTAAGTATATATTTTTCTTTTTAAGAAATGGAACACAAAATATTTTTGACCAACTGACATTCTTAGCTTCCAATTCAAATTTTCAAATTTAAATATTGAATTTCAACTGACGTTTTCTAATTATTATTATTTTGTCATTAATATATTGAAATATTTCTATACTTTTGTTTATTCTTTCAGTTTACTTATATATTTTTTTATTATTATTTATTTTGTCCTCTAAATTCATTTCTTTTTTTAATTACTGCTTATCTAAGTTTTATTATTTTTTTGTCATTTAAGTATATATTTTTTTAAACATTTTTGAGAATAGATTTTTTTTCAGCATTTGTATTCAATTTTACATTTATGCTTTTTTCACACTTACATTAAATTATTAAATTATAACAGTTTTTTTATTTTAATTTTTGCAATACATTTTTTAGATTTTTTTAATTTCATTTTTCCGCATACACTTTTAGAATTTGTATTTATTTTTACGTTTACACTTTTTTATTTCATGTTTTTAGATTACATTTAGATACTTTTTTGTGTATATTTTTTGTTACATTTTCTAGTTTTTTTTACATTTTTATTTCATTTTTTTACATGTACACTTTTAGCATAAATATTCACTTTTTTTTATAATTTCACATTACATTTTAATGTTTTTTTATTTCCTTATTGTGTTATTTTTTAAATTTTTTCCCAATAGATGTTTTTTCTTTTAATTTTTACAGAATGCATTTTAATACTATTTTTAGTTTCAGTTAAAAAACAAATCCTTTTTTTTTATATCTTTGTACCGTGTTAGCCAGTAGAGATAAAAAAATTGTTTAAAAGAACAGAGAGTCCTCAGTGGTTGATACCTTTTAATGGCTAACTGAAAAGATGGTAATAATTGCAAGCTTTCGAGACTACTCAGGTCTGATGAAGAGACCTGAGTAGTCTCGAAAGCTTGCAATTATTACCATCTTTTCAGTTAGCCATTAAAAGGTATCAACCACTGAGGACTCTCTGTTCTTTTAAACAATTTTTTTTTTATAGACATTTTGAGCCATTTTTTTTTACATCATTGCAATTGTTCGGAATGTTTCCATTTTGCATTATATTTTATTACAATTGTTTTGAACGATTCAGCATCGACCTCTCAAAATCTTGTCATCTGGTACTCCGAGTCAGGAAAAGTCAACCAATTGAATTGAAATAAATAAATAAATAAATAATAAAATTGGATATTGATGTCTATGGAGGTGATGGTTTCAAAGGGCATAAAATCGAATTATTGTTGGTAAATTACAGGCTGAACGTGGCGGGGGATATGGAGGGGGGGTGAGGGTGGGATTCTCTCTGGTTGTGATGGGCTGCTAGGGGTGGTGGAGGGGCTGTAGGTAATGTCAGATGTCAGGTCCTGGGAAGGGTGCCAATCATTATAAATCATTGAGAATTTTACCCTGTTATTAATAATTTGGGGGTATATATGCACCCGAGTGTGATATTCTTTTAATCTGCCATTTGCTAATCTAGAAAATCTGACACTTTTGTTCAATAACATGGGTTTCAGAAAAGCAGAAGAAAATAACCAGAAAATTCCTCAAAATAAATAAATCTGATAATCCAGTATATCTAATATCTATCTATCCCATATTTATCTATCTATTATCCCTCTATCTATCTATCTATCTATCTATCTATTTATCTTTCCCTTTATCTATTGCTATCTATCTATCCATCTATCATGTATCTATGTATCTATGTATCTATCTATCTATCTATGTATCTATGTATCTATCTATCTATCATGTATCTATATATCTATCTATCTATTATCTCTTCTTCTATCTATTGGGCAGCACGGTGGCTCAGTGGTTAGCACTGCAGTCTTGTGGTGGCTCAGTGGTTAGCACTGTAGTCTTGTGGTGGCTCAGTGGTTAGCACTGCAGTCTTGTGCTGGCTCAGTGGTTAGCACTGCAGTCTTGTGGTGGTTCAGTGGTTAGCACTGCAGTCTTGTGGTGGTTCAGTGGTTAGCACTGCAGTCTTGTGGTGGCTCAGTGGTTAGCACTGCAGTCTTGTGGTGGCTCAGTGGTTAGCACTGCAGTCTTGTGGTGGCTCAGTGGTTAGCACTGCAGCCTTGCAGCGCTGGGGTCCTGGGTTCAAATCCCACCAAGGACACCATCTGCAAGGAGTTTGTATGTTCTCCCTGTGTTTGCGTGGGTTTCCTCTGGGTTCTCCGGTTTCCTCCCACACTGCAAAGACATACAGATAGGGAATTTAGATTGTGAGCCCCAATGGGGACAGTGTT
>NC_134354.1:26425499-26490499 GCF_048569485.1 Anomaloglossus baeobatrachus | reverse complement strand
ATTTAGATTGAGTAGAGTTGAACGAGTACCTAACTATTCATACTCACGAGTACTGACATACTCGCGTATTAATCCTGAATAGCGTGTGCAACAGGGCTGTGGAGTCGGTAAGCCAAACCTTCGACTCCGACTCCTCAATTTCCCTTGCACCGACTGATTCAACGACTCCGATTCCTACATATATTGCTTATAGTTAGGTGAAAAATGTATTGTAGTACATGAACATGTGATCATCAGACATTTAATCATTGATACAATAATCAAGATATTTGGATAGAACATAAAATATATTTATTGGAATACAACTTTAGAACACAAACTGTAATAAATTGTAAATATGTAATATAGTGATTACATATCTTGTGTGTATAATATATATTTACAGTGTAACATATTTACAATTTATTAGTGTTTTGTGTTCTAAACTTGTATTCCAATAAATATATTTTATCTAAATATCTTTATTATTTTATCATAAAAATGATTAAATGTCTGATCACATTTCACTACAATAAATTTTTCACTTAAATATAAGCGATATACTAAATGGTTTATTTAGTGTGTTTGTTGAAAACTGTTATTTTGCCACTTACATAGTGTATTACATAGTGTGTATAATGTATTATATATTTATACACACTAAGTGGCAAATTAACAGTTTTCAACAAACATAGTAAATAACATTTGTGCAGTCCATGAATTTGTTGTAAGAAATAGAATTGCTTCCATCAGATCCTTCTTCGCAGATGACCTCGAATCTGACCTAATACTTTTTAAGTCTAGAGAACAACCTCTCTACAGTAACTTGGGTTGGAGGCAAAGTCGTAACCACATGGGCAACATCTCTAACAATTTCCGGGTATAAAGGAATTGCCTCGTGCACAGTCAGTTTTGATGAACGGTTGAATTTTTCTATTTCTTTGAGAGCAAGTAATACATTTTGCTGAAATATGGTCAATCTGCTACTATAGGAGACAGAGTGAAATCGTTTTCCTTGCGGCAACGCTTTGCCTGCTCCATGTCATCCAAATACTTGTCAAAGTTAAACTTCTCATCTGATGAGGATGAAGATACAGCAGCAGTAGCACTGTCAGGCCCCAAGTCCTCTTGCTCCTGGCAGTCCTGTAGCCGCTTATCCTAACTACTACCTCACTCAAGCGTCTGTTCCTTTAGTAAGCTGTTGATCATCAAGCAGTATACGATGACTTGGGTCCACATAAACAGCTGCCAGAAGAATATTATTTTCCAATAGCTGTGTCTCTCTCCATTTCATTGAAGCAGAAATGCCATCTGGGATTAAACCTCCTCTTTGGGACAGGCAAAATAGCAAGTTCTTCCACTCCCTTATAAAAAGGCCAGGAGTTAAATCCTCAGCTTGTAATTTTTTAGTCATAGTAAATGGGTGATTAAGCAATTCCTTCAATTCAGCCACCTGTGTCCATTGACCTTCATTTAATGTTACTTGAGGGTTCACCATATCTATAAGAAACTATTTTAGTTCAAGAAATCACTGTCATTAAATAAGTGCTGCCTCACCGAGTGGCTTGATCAACAATTGCCCCTTTCCCAGCAAGTCTCTTCAAGATGGAATCAATTTTAGGAGTTCTGGCGGCAATAACCAACTTCCTCACTTTTCCAATTAGATTTCCAGCATGTCCGCCCAGTTTCACTTATCCGGCTTTTTGGTGGATGTGGCGCAGGCCAGTACAGTACGATACAGGACAGTGCCGCAACTTCCAGCTCACATGCTCCGGTCACATGACAGCATGTGACCGGCATTTGTCGCGCTGCCACTGTACTGTATACACTGTACTGGAGTGTGTCGCATCCGCCAAATCGGCGAAAAGATGGATGTGTGAAACCGGGGTCCCTCTTGCAGACTATCTCTTATTGCCAGCTGCAGCGTGTGCACAACACAGCGCACGTGATGAATATGAAAGTGTTTTGAAGCAGCTTCAACAAGATCATCTAATTCTAAAGTATCATTTTGCTGTTCTTCTGTTGTAATATGCTTGTTCCTCAGTTACCTGAGCAGCGCTGTGGCTCCATCTCACACATACTGAATCCTAAATCTTCTTCTAGCTGTTGTTCATTACTCTCATTCATCAGTTTAATTGTACTTATCAAGTTTGAAGCATTGTCCTTTACAATAGCAAGAACCTGCTCTTTTTTGAGTTTGTAATGTTGCAGAACTTTTTCCACTAAGGCCTGGAGAAACTGGCCGGTGTGATGAGCTTTACTATCTTTTACTGCCAGTGCCTTGCTAACAATTTCTTTCTTGTTACAAGCATATCGAACATTGATGGCAAAATAATTCCGTGAAATGCAGTGACTCTGGCATCCAGCAAAGGCAATGGGTGACAAGATAGGACATTCAGACACAGCGTTCTGTGAGGATCCTCACAGACAATGAGCAGTCAGTTTGTGTGGCATTTTTCTAATCTGCTTTTGCTATTGAAAGCATTATTTATGAGCTCAAAAACCTTTCAGGTGATGCGTTTTTTTTAAAAAGCTGATCTGCTTTTGCAGCTGACAAATGTATCCTCAAAAAACGCAGCAAAAATGCTGTGTGTGAATGTGGCCTTAGATCAGGAATAGAACAGCCATTTATAGGACTTTTCATAACTTTCCTAAATTCCTATGAAAAAATATTCAGCACATTCTGCATTGCACTCCTGTCCCCAATTTATTATAGATTTTAGCAGTCGGAGTCGGTGCATTTTATACCGACTCCACCAAAATGAGCTCCGACTCAGACTCCACAACCCTGGTGTGCAATGCAAGTCAATGGGGAAAACGGGCAAGGTAACACGTAACCCCAATGTCATACTACTCACTCAAATAGTACGGCATTTGGGTTACTCGTTACTTTGCAAGTTTTTCCCCGTTGACTTGCATTACACACGCTATTTGGAATGAATACGCGAGTATTAGACAGTACTCGTATGAATAGTGTTAAGTAGAGTTGAGCGAGTACTTAACTATTCATACTCTCGAGTACTGTCTAATACTCGCATATTCATTCCGAACAGCGTATGTAATGCAAGGGGAAAAACTTGCAAAGTAACGAGTAACCCAAATGCCCTACTATTTGAGTGAGTAGTATGATATTGGGGTTACTCGTTACATTGCCAGTTTTCCCCCATTGACTGCCATTGCACATGGTATTCGGAATGCATATGTGAATGTTACACAGTATCGTTAGGAGTATAGCGAGTATGAATAGTTAGGTACTCGCTCAACTCTAATTGTGAGTCCTAATGGATACACAGTGCTGTCTGTGAAGTGTTGGGGAATTAATGGTGCACTATGCCAAATTGCACAACCGAGTGGCGTCCTTCCGGAAGGAGCGTGCAGTAGTCACGGACTGCAGGATTGTCACCGGAGCTGTTCCCCGTGAATTGTTCATTTCTCCACCATAAGTCGTCTCAAAGTGTTCTAGAGAATTTGGCCTCACACCCGTAGACCCTGTGTAACCACACCAGCCCAGGACCTCCACATCCAGCATCTTCACCTCTAGATCATCTGAGACCGCTTCCCCCCCCCCCGGACAGTGGCTGCAAAAATCTGTGCAAAACCAAAGAATGTCTGTACAAACTGTCTCAGCGAAGTTCATCTGCTGCTCGTTCTCCTTATCGGGGGTCTCCACCTGACTGCAGAGCGTTGTCGTAACAGACTTGTGTGGGCAAATGCTCACATTCAATGGTGTCTGGCACGTTGGAGAGGTTTCTCTTCATGGATGAATCCCAGTTGTCATACTGTGTACGGAGTCGTGTGGGTGAGTGGTTTGCTGATGTCATTGTTGTGAATGGAGTGGCCCATGGTGGTGGGGTTATAGACAGTGAACACGGGGGCATTTTATTGAGGCTATTTTGGATGCATAGAGACATCGTGACGAGATTCTGAGGCCATTGTTGTGCCTCGTCCACCACCCCATGTTGCAGCTGATGATGCGCGGCCCCATGGTGCAGGTATCTGTGCACAATTCCTGGACGCTGGAAACACCTCAGTCCTTGAGTAGCCACATACTCACCGGACAGGTCACCCATTGAGCGTGTTTGGGGCTCTGGCTCCGCAGATACAACAGCGTGTGCAAATTCCTGTCAATATCCTGCAGCTTTGAAACCATTGCAGAGGAGAGGATCAACAATCCACAGCCACAATCCCCAACCTCATCAACTATGCGAAAGAGACATGCTCCACTACAGGACTCAAATGGTGGTCACACCAGATACTGACTGGTTTCCTGACACCTCCCCCCCCAATACTGTAAACATGTACATTCTAGAGTGGCCTTTTATTGTAGCCAGCCTAAGGCACACCTGTGCAATAATCATGCTGGCCAGCCTAAAGCGCACCTGTGCAATAATCATGCTGGCCAGCCTAAAGGCGGCGTTACACGCTACTATTTATCTAACGATATGTCGTCGGGGTCACGGATTCCGTGAAGAACTTCCGTCATAGTTAGCGATGTCGTTGCATGTGACACCTACGCGCGTCTCCGAACGATCACAAATAGGGTGAAAATCGCTGACACGTCGTTCACTTTCAAAATATTGTTCGTCGTTTGGAACGCAGCAGACATATTAGTACGTTTAACACCCTGCCAACGACGAACAACATCCACACAACCGACTTGGTCAAACAATATAATCGATGAACGATTTTGCGCCGCTTGTGAGATAGTCACGTGTGACCACTAATAAATGACCTATGAGCGATCTCGGCAAATCGTAACTATGATCTGGGCGTCTCACATCACTAATGAGATCGTCAGATATATCGTAGCGAGTAAAGCGTCCTTAAGACGCACCTGTGCAATAATCATGCTGGCCAGCCTAAAGCAGACCTGTGCAATAATCATGCTACCCAGCCTAAGGCGCACCTGTGCAATAATCATGCTGGCCAGCCTAAGGCGCACCTGTGCAATAATCATGCTGGCCAGCCTAAGGCGCACCTGTGCAATAATCATGCTACCCAGCCTAAAGGCGGCGTTACACGCTACTATTTATCTGACGATATGTCGTCGGGATCACGGATTCTGTGACGAACTTCCGTCATAGTTAGCGATGTCGTTGCATGTGACACCTACGAGCGTCTCCGAACGATCGCAAATAGGGTGAAAATCACTGACACGTCGTTCACTTTCAAAATATTGTTCATCGTTTGGAACACAGCAGACATATTGGTACGTTTAACACCCTGCCAACGACGAACAACATCCACACGACCGCCTTGGTCAAACAATATATCGATGAACGATTTTGCGCCGCTTGTGAAATCGTCACGTATGAGATCGTCAGATAAATCGTAGCGAGTAAACCGGCCTTAAGACGCACCTGTGCAATAATCATGCTGGCCAGCCTAAGGCGCACCTGTGCAATAATCATGCTGGCCAGCCTAATGCACACCTGTGCAATAATCATGCTGGCCAGCCTAAGGCGCACCTGTGCAATAATCATGCTGCCCAGCTTAAGACGCACCTGTGCAATAATCATGCTGGCTAGCCAAAGGCGCACCTGTGCAATACTCATGCTGGCCAGCCAAAGGCTCACCTGTGCAATAATCATGCTGGCCAGCCAAAGGCGCACCTGTGCAATAATCATGCTGGCTAGCCAAAGGCGCACCTGTGCAATAATCATGCTGGCTAGCCAAAGGCGCACCTGTGCAATAATCATGCTGCATAATTTTGATGCGTTTTTGTTTGACCTGTTTGATAAAAGAAAAACTACTCTAATTTTGCATTGCTTATATTTTATGGTGTTCACTGTAGGTGTGAATAGTTTCATAGTGTTGAAGGTAGACTTAGGTCCATTGAGTTCAACCCATGACCTAACCTAACATGTTGATCCAGAGGAAGGCAAAAAAAAACCATGGGACAGACTATAAGCGCCACATTAGGGGAAAAAATTCCTTCCCGACTCCACATACGGCAATCAGACTAGTTCCCTAGATCAGCGACCAATCACAGAATCTGATGCACATACCCCGTAATATTATATTTCTCAATATTTAAATAGTAACAGTTTTACAGATCAGGTCATTCCAAACACCAAAAATCTTTTTTTTTCTTCGTAAAAATGCATATTTATTAGCAAAATATATATATTTATTTTTTCATCCCGTACAGACCTTTAACTTTTGCCTGTTTGCTGGTCTCGTGCACTGCAATACACATGCACTGCAATGTATTAGCTCTCAGTGTGACCCTGACAGAGGCGCCTGTTAGACTCCAGGATCATGGTCTAAGAGGCCACCATACTCTGCGTCTCATACGCGCCCAGTGAGATCTTGTTATTTCATATTTTCTTGTATCTATCTGTACATTAGGACTAATACTATTCTCCTGCTAATAAAGGCTTGTGGCCCTCAGTGCACAGTGTCACATGTTGGTGGCATCAGATCACAGTATGATGGCTTCCTTTAACCGCGAAGGACCAGAACCGCCCACCTCTGTCCGGAGAACGTCCTTTAACGTTGGGATTTTTTGCACCCGCTAATGTTTACGAGGCCTCCATGTGACATCGCATGAGCTTTATTAACCCCAGCGGCGCGCAGGATGGCCGCATTCGAGAGCGTTTGCCGAATGCTGCTCTGGTTGACGTGGAGTACCAACGAGAATCCCGGAAAATGGAACGTATTGTTAATACGGATCATCTCTTAATTTTTTGAAGATTTCCTGTTACATGGGCGATGAAACATCGGAGGAGGTGAATCCCAGAATAATTGAGAGAGCTGAAAAAGAAAAAGGACACAGTTTACGACCATGATCATACCAAGACGGCAGCAAGATTCCCCCCCCCCCCCCTCCATGTTACCTGACTAAGAAGGTCTGGGGGAAGCATCCCTGTGTCTGAGACATGATGAAGTCCTGAATCTGCATGAGCTGTGTAATCAGCACCGCCGGCCGGGATCTGTCTATCTTCGTCATCACCATCTGCAGAAACCAAGTGTCTCCGGTGAGTGGTTTATTCCAGAAAACCACAGCCGGTTTTGCCGAGGGAATTGACTTTCCGGGGTCTGGCTTCTCCCAGTCACATCTATTCATGGAGATGAACTGTGAAGCCAGCCCCATCCTCTGTGCATTACTAACGTGGGGACAACCATGACGGACACGGGGGCTGGCTCCACTAATGGACGGAGGCTGCCAACTAGCCCAGCCCGTATTACTGCGAACAACACGATTATCTGGAGGTCCCAACTTTTCCGGATTATTGGACCTTCTCTCTCTTTATTGTATCAATCAAACTCACAGCGTAAGGAATTCCAAACTCTTCACACATCTCCACCGCGATTAAATCTGCTTTTTGAATCCCGATCGACCCGTCCACCAGCAGAAATGTTCTTTTCAGGCTGAAAACCATTAAAGAGAATATTGGCGTCCAGATGTGAAGATGAGAGAAAAAGTAGAAGTAATCTACGGCCGCGCTCCCCGTGCGAGCCGTCATCTACGGCCGCGCTCCCCGTGCGAGCCGTCATCTACGGCCGCGCTCCCCGTGCGAGCCGTCATCTACGGCCGCGCTCCCCGTACGAGCCGTCATCTACGGCCGTGCTCCCCGTACGAGCCGTCATCTACGGCCGTGCTCCCCGTACGAGCCGTCATCTACAGCCGCGCTTCCCGCACGAGTCATCTACGGCCGCGCTTCCCGCATGAGTCATCTACGGCCGTGCTCCCTGTACGAACCATCATCTACGGACGCATTCCACGTACGAGCAGTCATCTACAAGTGTGCTCCCCGTACAAGCTGTCATCTACAACCGCGCTCCATGTATGAGCCATTATCTACAGGTGCGCTTCAAATATGAGCAGTCATCTACAACCACACTCCACGTACGAGCGGTTATCTACAGCCGCGCTCCACGTATGAGCAGTCATCTACAGCCGCGCTCCACGTGTGAGCGGTCATCTACAGCCGCGCTCCACGTGTGAGCGGTCATCTACAGCCGCGCTCCACGTGTGAGCGGTCATCTACAGCCGCGCTCCACGTGTGAGCGGTCATCTACAGCCGCGCTCCACGTGTGAGCGGTCATCTACAGCCGCGCTCCACGTACGAGCCGTCATATACAGCCACGCTCCAGGTATGAGTGGTCATCTACGGCTGCGCTCCACACATGAGCAGTCATCCATGTCTGCACTTCACCTACTTGCGCCTCTCCTGGATGTACCCTTCCACCATTTCCACAAAGTCCTCTGGAGCTCTATATCCGTAGCCCGGCATGTCCACCAGTGTAAAGGCTCTTCCTACTTTGAAGAAATTTAATTTTCTAGTGTGTCCCTTAAAGAAAAAATAAAATAAAATATACAGATCAGAAACAAATAAATAAATAACAAATTAAACAATCCCAAAGAAGGGATCTCGGCGATCAGCCAGGATCAGTGCGAAACCCAGTATCAAGTGTTCCATCTCCCTGCAGTGCCACCGCAGGTGAAATGAAGTATTACACAGGTCTCTGTTGTGATCTGGTAACCATGGACGATGACAAAAATCCCATCAGCAGAAAAACAGAAAAAGAACACAAGTAGTTGGAACCTGAACTGACCGCAATCCCCTATCTGTCAGACCCCACTAGAAGTAGCTGTGGAGCATTGCTAAACACACCTAGGCGCCTCGTCACAGCTGGAGAAACCAACTACACTTCACAGATAGAAATGAGGAAACCTACCTTGCCTCAGAGCAGTCCCCAAGGGAATAGCAAGCCCCCAACATATAGAGCCAACGGTGAAGTAAGAAAACACAATACACAGATAGGAAATATAGATTAGCAAAAGGCGAGGCCCGACTTCCTAGATAGAACAGGACAGGACAGATAACTGATTGCGGTCAGTGCAAATGCCTGCGGAAAAATACCAATCTCCTGATATACAAAACCTTGATACCACACAAACTCTCCCCCACTATATCAAGTACTCTTGTAAATAATAGGAGAAGCAAAATATGGAAAAAAAACCCACAAGAAATAAAAAAGTGGAAATAATCAAGTAGAACAGGGAGAATTTCCCTTTTCTTGCAGTGGGGCCTGCAGAGGGGGAACACCCATGCTCATCAAAACAGAAAGACAATTCCTGCAAGAAAACAGACCTTAAGCAAAATGAAAAGAAACACTAACACCCTTAGGTGTGGATCAGGCAATAACGCAAAGAACTTGCAACTTATCTGGAATGGTACAGGCACAGGATAAATGGATGGACAAACTCCAAGCCAATTCAGAGACTGAGGAAAAACATCTATCACTGGCTCCAGCAGACACTGCTCTTCTATATAGCCCAGGCTGATCTTCAATTAGGCTTCCCGAACTCCCAATTAACTGCCACACCTGTTGAGGCACAGTCAGCTTCACCCCCAGTCCTGACCTCCAGAGGGAGCTCCAAACCATCACCCCCTCAGATGACATTCACGACAGGTCTCACTGAAATCAGTCCTCTATGTAATGGACGGATGATTGAATTTCTGGGACTTACTGGATTTTTGGAGACTTTGACTTCAATCCCTGGAACCAGAGCAAAAAGGGCCTTGATCAGAGAAGATTTCCCCACATTACTTCTCCCTATAAAACAAACCTGTAGAGAAACGGACATGAGGTGAAGAGCCAGTGCCCAAAACTAGAGATGAGCAAAAAGTTTCACCCCACCTTGGACTTCAGGGGGTCACAATGGGGCCTCCCATCTGTTTAACTGCTTAGACGCCGAAGTCATTATTGACCATAGCGTATAAGGGGTAAACAGCTCCGCAAGGGGATAACTAACCTCCGGTTGCTTCAGCTCAGGCGTTTGTTCGATCCTGACAGCGGATGTGATATAATCGATCATGTGTTTTCTTGTCGGCCTAAACAAATTTTCAGCCTCCGCTATATCCTCAATTATGGGATCAAAGAGTCTGAATTTGGTCCTATCAATGTCCGGGCTCAGCAGCTTCTCCAGGTCCTTTACAGGGAAGACGACGCTCTGACATTTCTTCTCCTGCAGCTTCATCACATCTTGGATAGACGCTAAACTTGTGGCGTTCCTGCGCAGTCGCCATATTGGAAAACATGTGCGGAGAAGGCGGCCGGTGGTGAATATGGTCCTCATTTCATCAGGACACGGTCTGAAACAAGATTATTATTATGTCCTGAGTTGGTAATGGATATGATAGCTATAGATAATGTGTTGCAACTGTTACTTGGCCATGTGCTCTGTGTCGTGACCGTTTTTTGGTGTGTGACCTGTGTCGTGACCCTTTTTTGGCCGTGTGACCTGTGTCGTGACCCTTTTTTGGCCATGTGACCTGTGTTGTGACCCTTTTTTGGCCATGTGACCTGTGTTGTGACCGTTTCTTGACCATGTGACCTGTGTTGTGACCGTTTCTTGGCCGTGTGACCTGTGTTGTGACCGTTTCTTGACCATGTGACCTGTGTTGTGACCGTTTCTTGACCATGTGACCTGTGTTGTGACCGTTTCTTGACCGTGTGACCTGTGTTGTGACCGTTTCTTGACCATGTGACCTGTGTTGTGACCGTTTCTTGACCGTGTGACCTGTGTTGTGACCGTTTCTTGACCGTGTGACCTGTGTTGTGACCGTTTCTTGGCCGTGTGACCTGTGTTGTGACCGTTTCTTGGCCGTGTGACCTGTGTTGTGACCGTTTCTTGGCCGTGTGACCTGTGTTGTGACCGTTTCTTGACCGTGTGACCTGTGTTGTGTCCGTGTCTTGGCCGTGTGACCTGTGTTGTGTCCGTTTCTTGGCCGTGTGACCTGTGTTGTGACCGTTTCTTGGCCGTGTGACCTGTGTTGTGACCGTTTCTTGACCGTGTGACCTGTGTTGTGTCCGTTTCTTGGCCGTGTGACCTGTGTCGTGACCGTTTCTTGGCCGTGTGACCCTTGTTGTGTTCTCCTGGCATAAATGTGTAAAATTTACTCTGGATTAACCCTGAAATCCACAGGCGGATATGAGGCCAATCTTTTCAGGCCGTATCCTAAGTGAATGGGTCACGTCGGGCGCTGATAGTATCCACCCGAAAACTGGTATAAGAGACAGAGAAGGACAATGTTTAACCACAGATTGAAATAATCCATGTAACATTCCTTTAAATCAATGTCAGTGAAACGAATGTGAAATTATCAGATAATCTGGATTTTTACATACTTAATCAATACAGATAGTCTCCATGGTAACAGAGAGATGAAAAACTAGAGTGACCAATCACATGGCTGCTTTCATTGTCCAAAGTGCCTGACATACTTAAAAGCTGAGCTTTGATTGGTTGCCATCTCAAGAGAACCCAGGGACTGACAACCCCTCTTTGTCTCCAGGGTAACAATCATGTGACCTATTCCCCCCTTTCCCCACACATGTCACTCACTGTTATTGCTGTATTCCTTGACCTCCCAGCAGCGTGTTCCAAGTTACCGCATTGCCAGTGTTAATAAAGTTATTCTAACCACCAATGAGCCTGTGCTACACGCTGTTGCGTTCCAAGCCTCGATACGGAGGAGCTTTTGGCCAATTCAAAACTACCTGATGATTACCTTCATCCTATTGGCTGAGGTATGCTCCCATAATCCTCCTCACCGGCCGAGTAAGGTGACGTAACCCTTATACGAACCAATCACATCACAGGAATCATGGACACTAGAGCACAAACTCTTCATTAGAGTTCGTATGCATCTTAGAAGCCATTTTTGATAAGCTGAATTAGGCTTACATCTAGCGTGCATGAGTCTTCGAAAACATGGCCGCGAGCTACGGAAAATGGGGACATGGTATTACTGACTTGTGTTCTGTGACAGGAGCTGATGTGGACGGCGGTAATGTGCGACTGCTGAGAGTGTGGAAGGACTGAAGTGACAGTGAGTGAAGGGGAGAAGATACAGCGGAGGCTGAGCCCTGGACTTTATTGGCATGAAGTGCTGGGAGCTTCCACTGGGTGGCGTTTGCAGTTCTGACCAATAGTGAATGCTGAGACTTGTAGTGCATAATCATAGAGTGCACAGTAATAATGCTGAGACTAGTGCACAGTAATAATGCTGGGGCTTGTAGTGCACAGTAATAATGCTGGGGCTTGTAGTGCACAGTAATAATGCTGGGGCTTGTAGTGCACAGTAATAATGCTGGGGCTTGTAGTGCACAGTAATAATGCTGGGGCTTGTAGTGCACAGTAATAATGCTGGGGCTTGTAGTGCACAGTAATAATGCTGGGACTTGTAGTGCACAGTAATAATGCTGGGGCTTGTAGTGCACAGTAATAATGCTGGGGCTTGTAGTGCACAGTAATAATGCTGAGGCTTGTAGTGCACAGTAATAATGCTGGGACTTGTAGTGCACAGTAATAATGCTGGGACTTGTAGTGCACAGTAATAATGCTGGGGCTTGTAGTGCACAGTAATAATGCTGAGACTAGTGCACAGGAATAATGCTGAGACTAGTGCACAGGAATAATGCTGAGACTAGTGCACAGTAATAATGCTGAGACTAGTGCACAGTAATAATGCTGGGACTTGTAGTGCACAGTAATAATGCTGGGACTTGTAGTGCACAGTAATAATGCTGGGGCTTGTAGTGCACAGTAATAATGCTGGGGCTTGTAGTGCACAGTAATAATGCTGAGGCTTGTAGTGCACAGGAATAATGCTGAGACTAGTGCACAGGAATAATGCTGAGACTAGTGCACAGTAATAATGCTGGGACTAGCGCACAGTAATAATGCTGGGACTAGTGCACAGTAATAATGCTGGGACTTGTAGTGCACAGTAATAATGCTGGGACTTGTAGTGCACAGTAATAATGCTGGGACTAGCGCACAGTAATAATGCTGGGACTAGTGCACAGTAATAATGCTGGGACTTGTAGTGCACAGTAATAATGCTGGGACTAGCGCACAGTAATAATGCTGGGACTAGTGCACAGTAATAATGCTGGGACTTGTAGTGCACAGTAATAATGCTGGAGCTTGTAGTGCACAGTAATAATGCTGGGACTAGTGCACAGTAATAATACTGGAGCTTGTAGTGCACAGTAGTAATGCTGGGGCTTGTAGTGCACAGTAATAATGCTGGGACTTGTAGTGCACAGTAATAATGCTGGAGCTTGTAGTGCACAGTAATAATGCTGGGGCTTGTAGTGCACAGTAATAATGCTGGGACTTGTAGTGCACAGTAATAATGCTGGGACTTGTAGTGCACAGTAATAATGCTGGGACTTGTAGTGCACAGTAATAATGCTGGGACTTGTAGTGCACAGTAATAATGCTGGGACTAGTGCACAGTAATAATGCTGGGACTTGTAGTGCACAGTAATAATGCTGAGACTTGTAGTGCACAGTAATAATGCTGAGACTTGTAGTGCACAGTAATAATGCTGAGACTTGTAGTGCACAGTAATAATGCTGGGGCTTGTAGTGCACAGTAATAATGCTGGAGCTTGTAGTGCACAGTAATAATGCTGGGACTTGTAGTGCACAGTAATAATGCTGAGGCTTGTAGTGCACAGTAATAATGCTGGGACTAGTGCACAGTAATAATGCTGGGACTTGTAGTGCACAGGAATAATGCTGAGACTTGTAGTGCACAGTAATAATGCTGGGGCTTGTAGTGCACAGTAGTAATGCTGGGGCTTGTAGTGCACAGTAGTAATGCTGGGGCTTGTAGTGCACAGTAATAATGCTGGGACTTGTAGTGCACAGTAATAATGCTGGGGCTTGTAGTGCACAGTAATAATGCTGGGACTTGTAGTGCACAGTAATAATGCTGGGACTTGTAGTGCACAGTAATAATGCTGGGACTTGTAGTGCACAGTAATAATGCTGGGACTTGTAGTGCACAGTAATAATGCTGGGACTAGTGCACAGTAATAATGCTGGGACTTGTAGTGCACAGTAATAATGCTGAGACTTGTAGTGCACAGTAATAATGCTGAGACTTGTAGTGCACAGTAATAATGCTGAGACTTGTAGTGCACAGTAATAATGCTGAGACTTGTAGTGCACAGTAATAATGCTGGGACTAGTGCACAGTAATAATGCTGAGACTAGTGCACAGTAATAATGCTGGAGCTTGTAGTGCACAGTAATAATGCTGAGACTTGTAGTGCACAGTAATAATGCTGAGACTTGTAGTGCACAGTAATAATGCTGAGACTTGTAGTGCACAGTAATAATGCTGGGGCTTGTAGTGCACAGTAATAATGCTGGGACTTGTAGTGCACAGTAATAATGCTGGGGCTTGTAGTGCACAGTAATAATGCTGGGGCTTGTAGTGCACAGTAATAATGCTGAGACTTGTAGTGCACAGTAATAATGCTGAGACTTGTAGTGCACAGTAATAATGCTGGGGCTTGTAGTGCACAGTAATAATGCTGGGACTTGTAGTGCACAGTAATAATGCTGGGACTTGTAGAGCACAGTAATAATGCTGAGACTAGTGCACAGTAATAATGCTGGGACTTGTAGTGCACAGTAATAATGCTGAGACTAGTGCACAGTAATAATGCTGGGGCTTGTAGTGCACAGTAATAATGCTGGGGCTTGTAGTGCACAGTAATAATGCTGGGGCTTGTAGTGCACAGTAATAATGCTGGGGCTTGTAGTGCACAGTAATAATGCTGGGGCTTGTAGTGCACAGTAATAATGCTGGGGCTTGTAGTGCACAGTAATAATGCTGGGACTTGTAGTGCACAGTAATAATGCTGAGACTAGTGCACAGTAATAATGCTGGGGCTTGTAGTGCACAGTAATAATGCTGAGACTAGTGCACAGTAATAATGCTGAGACTAGTGCACAGTAATAATGCTGAGACTAGTGCACAGTAATAATACTGCAGCTTGTAGTGCACAGTAATAATGCTGAGACTTGTAGTGCACAGTAATAATGCTGAGACTTGTAGTGCACAGTAATAATGCTGGGACTTGTAGTGCACAGTAATAATGCTGAGACTTGTAGTGCACAGTAATAATGCTGAGACTAGTGCACAGTAATAATGCTGGAGCTTGTAGTGCACAGTAATAATGCTGAGACTTGTAGTGCACAGTAATAATGCTGAGACTTGTAGTGCACAGTAATAATGCTGAGACTTGTAGTGCACAGTAATAATGCTGAGACTTGTAGTGCACAGTAATAATGCTGGGGCTTGTAGTGCACAGTAATAATGCTGGGACTTGTAGTGCACAGTAATAATGCTGGGGCTTGTAGTGCACAGTAATAATGCTGGGGCTTGTAGTGCACAGTAATAATGCTGGGACTTGTAGTGCACAGTAATAATGCTGGGACTTGTAGTGCACAGTAATAATGCTGGGGCTTGTAGTGCACAGTAATAATGCTGGGGCTTGTAGTGCACAGTAATAATGCTGGGGCTTGTAGTGCACAGTAATAATGCTGGGGCTTGTAGTGCACAGTAATAATGCTGGGGCTTGTAGTGCACAGTAATAATGCTGGGGCTTGTAGTGCACAGTAATAATGCTGGGACTTGTAGTGCACAGTAATAATGCTGGGGCTTGTAGTGCACAGTAATAATGCTGGGGCTTGTAGTGCACAGTAATAATGCTGAGGCTTGTAGTGCACATTAATAATGTACTGTGCTGGGGCTTGTAGTGCACAGTAATAATGCTGGGGCTTGTAGTGCACAGTAATAATGCTGGGGCTTGTAGTGCACATTAATAATGTACTGTGCTGGGGCTTGTAGTGCACATTAATAATGTAGTGCACAGTAATAATGCTGAGACTTGTAGTGCACAGTAATAATGCTGGGGCTTGTAGTGCACAGTAATAATGCTGGGACTTGTAGTGCACAGTAATAATGCTGGGGCTTGTAGTGCACAGTAATAATGCTGGGGCTTGTAGTGCACAGTAATAATGCTGGGACTTGTAGTGCACAGTAATAATGCTGGGGCTTGTAGTGCACAGTAATAATGCTGGGACTTGTAGTGCACAGTAATAATGCTGGGACTTGTAGTGCACAGTAATAATGCTGGGGCTTGTAGTGCACAGTAATAATGCTGGGGCTTGTAGTGCACAGTGATAATGCTGGGGCTTGTAGTGCACAGTAATAATGCTGGGGCTTGTAGTGCACAGTAATAATGCTGGGACTTGTAGTGCACAGTAATAATGCTGGGACTTGTAGTGCACAGTAATAATGCTGGGACTTGTAGTGCACAGTAATAATGCTGGGACTTGTAGTGCACAGTAATAATGCTGGGACTTGTAGTGCACAGTAATAATGCTGGGACTTGTAGTGCACAGTAATAATGCTGGGACTTGTAGTGCACAGTAATAATGCTGGGGCTTGTAGTGCACAGTAATAATGCTGGGACTTGTAGTGCACAGTAATAATGCTGGGACTTGTAGTGCACAGTAATAATGCTGAGACTTGTAGTGCACAGTAATAATGCTGGGACTTGTAGTGCACAGTAATAATGCTGGGGCTTGTAGTGCACAGTAATAATGCTGGAGCTTGTAGTGCACAGTAATAATGCTGAGACTTGTAGTGCACAGTAATAATGCTGGGGCTTGTAGTGCACAGTAATAATGCTGGGACTTGTAGTGCACAGTAATAATGCTGGGGCTTGTAGTGCACAGTAATAATGCTGGGGCTTGTAGTGCACAGTAATAATGCTGGGGCTTGTAGTGCACAGTAATAATGCTGGGACTTGTAGTGCACAGTAATAATGCTGGGACTTGTAGTGCACAGTAATAATGCTGGGGCTTGTAGTGCACAGTAATAATGCTGGGGCTTGTAGTGCACAGTGATAATGCTGGGGCTTGTAGTGCACAGTAATAATGCTGGGACTTGTAGTGCACAGTAATAATGCTGGGGCTTGTAGTGCACAGTAATAATGCTGGGACTTGTAGTGCACAGTAATAATGCTGGGACATGTAGTGCACAGTAATAATGCTGGGACTTGTAGTGCACAGTAATAATGCTGGGACTTGTAGTGCACAGTAATAATGCTGGGACTTGTAGTGCACAGTAATAATGCTGGAGCTTGTAGTGCACAGTAATAATGCTGGGACTTGTAGTGCACAGTAATAATCAGGGCTGTGGAGTCGGAGTCGGAGTCGTGGAGTCGGAGTCTGAGTCGGAGCTCATTTTGGTGGAGTCGGAGTCGGTATAAAATGCTCCGACTCCTAAAATATATAATAAATTGGGGACAGGAGTGCAATGCAGAATGTGCTGAATATTTTACTAAATAATAACATTTAGTATAATGCTTATATTTAAGTGAAAAATTTATTGTAGTACATGAATATGTGTATGTGAACATCAGACATTTAATTGTTTTTATGATACAATAATCAAGATATTTGGATAGAACATAAAATATTTATTGGAATACAACTTTAGAACACAAAAAACTAATAAATTGTAAATATGTAATATATATAATATATATATATATATATATATACTGTATATACACACACAAGATATATATGTAATCTACTGTATATTACATAGTGTATTACATATTTACAATTTATTACAGTTTTTTGTGTTCTAAAGTTGTATCCAATAAATATATTTTATGTTCTATCCAAATATCTTGATTATTGTATCATAAAAATTATTAAATGTCTGATGTTCACATACACATATTCATGTACTACAATAAATTTTTCACCTAACTAAGCAATATATGTAGGAGCCGGAGTCGGAGCCGGAGTCGGAGTCGGTGCAAGAGAATTTGAGGAGTCGGAGTCGAAGGTTTGGCTTACCGACTCCACAGCCCTGGTAATAATGCTGGGGCTTGTAGTGCACAGTAATAATGCTGGGGCTTGTAGTGCACAGTAATAATGCTGGGGCTTGTAGTGCACAGTAATAATGCTGGGGCTTGTAGTGCACAGTAATAATGCTGGGACTTGTAGTGCACAGTAATAATGCTGGGGCTTGTAGTGCACAGTAATAATGCTGGGGCTTGTAGTGCACAGTAATAATGCTGGGGCTTGTAGTGCACAGTAATAATGCTGGGGCTTGTAGTGCACAGTAATAATGCTGGGGCTTGTAGTGCACAGTAATAATGCTGGGGCTTGTAGTGCACAGTAATAATGCTGGGACTTGTAGTGCACAGTAATAATGCTGGGGCTTGTAGTGCACAGTAATAATGCTGGGGCTTGTAGTGCACAGTAATAATGCTGGGACTTGTAGTGCACAGTAATAGTGCTGGGACTTGTAGTGCACAGTAATAATGCTGGGACTTGTAGTGCACAGTAATAATGCTGGGGCTTGTAGTGCACAGTAATAATGCTGGGGCTTGTAGTGCACAGTAATAATGCTGGGACTTGTAGTGCACAGTAATAGTGCTGGGACTTGTAGTGCACAGTAATAATGCTGGGACTTGTAGTGCACAGTAATAATGCTGAGACTAGTGCACAGTAATAATGCTGGGGCTTGTAGTGCACAGTAATAATGCTGGGGCTTGTAGTGCACAGTAATAATGCTGGGACTTGTAGTGCACAGTAATAATGCTGGGACTTGTAGTGCACAGTAATAATGCTGAGACTAGTGCACAGTAATAATGCTGGGGCTTGTAGTGCACAGTAATAATGCTGGGGCTTGTAGTGCACAGTAATAATGCTGGGGCTTGTAGTGCACAGTAATAATGCTGGGACTTGTAGTGCACAGTAATAATGCTGGGGCTTGTAGTGCACAGTAATAATGCTGAGACTTGTAGTGCACAGTAATAATGCTGGGACTTGTAGTGCACAGTAATAATGCTGAGACTTGTAGTGCACAGTAATAATGCTGGGGCTTGTAGTGCACAGTAATAATGCTGGGGCTTGTAGTGCACAGTAATAATGCTGGGGCTTGTAGTGCACAGTAATAATGCTGGGGCTTGTAGTGCACAGTAATAATGCTGGGGCTTGTAGTGCACAGTAATAATGCTGGGGCTTGTAGTGCACAGTAATAATGCTGGGGCTTGTAGTGCACAGTAATAATGCTGGGGCTTGTAGTGCACAGTAATAATGCTGGGGCTTGTAGTGCACAGTAATAATGCTGGGGCTTGTAGTGCACAGTAATAATGCTGGGACTTGTAGTGCACAGTAATAATGCTGGGACTTGTAGTGCACAGTAATAATGCTGGGACTTGTAGTGCACAGTAATAATGCTGGGGCTTGTAGTGCACAGTAATAATGCTGGGGCTTGTAGTGCACAGTAATAATGCTGGGGCTTGTAGTGCACAGTAATAATGCTGGGACTTGTAGTGCACAGTAATAATGCTGGGGCTTGTAGTGCACAGTAATAATGCTGGGACTTGTAGTGCACAGTAATAATGCTGGGGCTTGTAGTGCACAGTAATAATGCTGGGACTTGTAGTGCACAGTAATAATGCTGGGACTTGTAGTGCACAGTAATAATGCTGAGACTAGTGCACAGTAATAATGCTGGGGCTTGTAGTCTCCAGTAATAATGCTGGGGCTTGTAGTGCACAGTAATAATGCTGGGACTTGTAGTGCACAGTAATAATGCTGGGACTTGTAGTGCACAGTAATAATGCTGAGACTTGTAGTGCACAGTAATAATGCTGAGACTTGTAGTGCACAGTAATAATGCTGGGACTTGTAGTGCACAGTAATAATGCTGGGACTTGTAGTGCACAGTAATAATGCTGGGGCTTGTAGTGCACAGTAATAATGCTGAGACTTGTAGTGCACAGTAATAATGCTGGGGCTTGTAGTGCACAGTAATAATGCTGAGACTTGTAGTGCACAGTAATAATGCTGAGACTTGTAGTGCACAGTAATAATGCTGGGACTTGTAGTGCACAGTAATAATGCTGGGACTTGTAGTGCACAGTAATAATGCTGGGACTTGTAGTGCACAGTAATAATGCTGAGACTTGTAGTGCACAGTAATAATGCTGGGACTTGTAGTGCACAGTAATAATGCTGGGGCTTGTAGTGCACAGTAATAATGCTGGGGCTTGTAGTGCACAGTAATAATGCTGGGGCTTGTAGTGCACAGTAATAATGCTGGGGCTTGTAGTGCACAGTAATAATGCTGGGGCTTGTAGTGCACAGTAATAATGCTGGGGCTTGTAGTGCACAGTAATAATGCTGGGGCTTGTAGTGCACAGTAATAATGCTGGGGCTTGTAGTGCACAGTAATAATGCTGGGGCTTGTAGTGCACAGTAATAATGCTGGGGCTTGTAGTGCACAGTAATAATGCTGGGGCTTGTAGTGCACAGTAATAATGCTGGGGCTTGTAGTGCACAGTAATAATGCTGGAGCTTGTAGTGCACAGTAATAATGCTGGGGCTTGTAGTGCACATTAATAATGTACTGTGCTGGGGCTTGTAGTGCACATTAATAATGTAGTGCACAGTAATAATGCTGGGACTTGTAGTGCACAGTAATAATGCTGGGGCTTGTAGTGCACAGTAATAATGCTGGGGCTTGTAGTGCACAGTAATAATGCTGGGACTTGTAGTGCACAGTAATAATGCTGGGACTTGTAGTGCACAGTAATAATGCTGGGGCTTGTACTGCACAGTAATAATGCTGGGACTTGTAGTGCACAGTAATAATGCTGGGACTTGTAGTGCACAGTAATAATGCTGGGGCTTGTAGTGCACAGTAATAATGCTGGGACTTGTAGTGCACAGTAATAATGCTGGGGCTTGTAGTGCACAGTAATAATACTGGGGCTTGTAGTGCACAGTAATAATGCTGGGACTTGTAGTGCACAGTAATAATGCTGGGGCTTGTAGTGCACAGTAATAATGCTGGGGCTTGTAGTGCACAGTAATAATACTGGGGCTTGTAGTGCACAGTAATAATGCTGGGACTTGTAGTGCACAGTAATAATGCTGGGGCTTGTAGTGCACAGTAATAATGCTGGGGCTTGTAGTGCACAGTAATAATACTGGGGCTTGTAGTGCACAGTAATAATGCTGGGGCTTGTAGTGCACAGTAATAATGCTGGGGCTTGTAGTGCACAGTAATAATGCTGGGGCTTGTAGTGCACAGTAATAATACTGGGGCTTGTAGTGCACAGTAATAATGCTGGGACTTGTAGTGCACAGTAATAATGCTGGGACTTGTAGTGCACAGTATTAATGCTGGGGCTTGTAGTGCACAGTAATAATGCTGGAGCTTGTAGTGCACAGTAATAATGCTGGGGCTTGTAGTGCACAGTAATAATGCTGGGACTTGTAGTGCACAGTAATAATGCTGGGACTTGTAGTGCACAGTATTAATGCTGGGGCTTGTAGTGCACAGTAATAATGCTGGGGCTTGTAGTGCACAGTAATAATGCTGGGGCTTGTAGTGCACAGTAATAATACTGGGGCTTGTAGTGCACAGTAATAATGCTGGGGCTTGTAGTGCACAGTAATAATGCTGGGGCTTGTAGTGCACAGTAATAATGCTGGGGCTTGTAGTGCACAGTAATAATGCTGGGGCTTGTAGTGCACAGTAATAATGCTGGGGCTTGTAGTGCACAGTAATAATGCTGGGGCTTGTAGTGCACAGTAATAATGCTGGGACTTGTAGTGCACAGTAATAATGCTGGGGCTTGTAGTGCACAGTAATAATGCTGGGACTTGTAGTGCACAGTAATAATGCTGGGACTTGTAGTGCACAGTAATAATGCTGGGACTTGTAGTGCACAGTAATAATGCTGGGACTTGTAGTGCACAGTAATAATGCTGGGGCTTGTAGTGCACAGTAATAATGCTGGGACTTGTAGTGCACAGTAATAATGCTGGGACTAGTGCACAGTAATAATACTGGAGCTTGTAGTGCACAGTAATAATGCTGGGACTTGTAGTGCACAGTAATAATGCTGGGACTTGTAGTGCACAGTAATAATGCTGGGACTTGTAGTGCACAGTAATAATGCTGAGACTTGTAGTGCACAGTAATAATGCTGGGACTTGTAGTGCACAGTAATAATGCTGAGACTTGTAGTGCACAGTAATAATGCTGGGGCTTGTAGTGCACAGTAATAATGCTGGGACTTGTAGTGCACAGTAATAATGCTGGGGCTTGTACTGCACAGTAATAATGCTGGGGCTTGTAGTGCACAGTAATAATGCTGAGACTTGTAGTGCACAGTAATAATGCTGGGGCTTGTAGTGCACAGTAATAATGCTGGGGCTTGTAGTGCACAGTAATAATGCTGGGGCTTGTAGTGCACAGTAATAATGCTGGGGCTTGTAGTGCACAGTAATAATGCTGGAGCTTGTAGTGCACAGTAATAATGCTGGGGCTTGTAGTGCACAGTAATAATGCTGGGGCTTGTAGTGCACAGTAATAATGCTGGGGCTTGTAGTGCACAGTAATAATGCTGGGGCTTGTAGTGCACAGTAATAATGCTGGGGATTGTAGTGCACAGTAATAATGCTGAGACTTGAAGTGCACAGTAATAATGCTGGGACTTGTAGTGCACAGTAATAATGCTGGGACTTGTAGTGCACAGTAATAATGCTGAGACTTGTAGTGCACAGTAATAATGCTGGGACTTGTAGTGCACAGTAATAATGCTGGGGCTTGTAGTGCACAGTAATAATGCTGAGACTTGTAGTGCACAGTAATAATGCTGGGACTTGTAGTGCACAGTAATAATGCTGGGACTTGTAGTGCACAGTAATAATGCTGGGACTTGTAGTGCACAGTAATAATGCTGGGGATTGTAGTGCACAGTAATAATGCTGAGACTTGAAGTGCACAGTAATAATGCTGGGACTTGTAGTGCACAGTAATAATGCTGGGGCTTGTAGTGCACAGTAATAATGCTGGGGCTTGTAGTGCACAGTAATAATGCTGGGGCTTGTAGTGCACAGTAATAATGCTGGGGCTTGTAGTGCACAGTAATAATGCTGGGACTTGTAGTGCACAGTAATAATGCTGGGGCTTGTAGTGCACAGTAATAATGCTGGGGCTTGTAGTGCACAGTAATAATGCTGGGGCTTGTAGTGCACAGTAATAATGCTGGGGCTTGTAGTGCACAGTAATAATGCTGGGGCTTGTAGTGCACAGTAATAATGCTGGGGCTTGTAGTGCACAGTAATAATGCTGGGGCTTGTAGTGCACAGTAATAATGCTGAGGCTTGTAGTGCACAGTAATAATGCTGGGACTTGTAGTGCACAGTAATAATGATGGGGCTTGTAGTGCACAGTAATAATGCTGGGGCTTGTAGTGCACAGTAATAATGCTGGGGCTTGTAGTGCACAGTAATAATGCTGAGGCTTGTAGTGCACAGTAATAATGCTGGGACTTGTAGTGCACAGTAATAATGCTGGGGCTTGTAGTGCACAGTAATAATGCTGGGGCTTGTAGTGCACAGTAATAATGCTGGGACTTGTAGTGCACAGTAATAATGCTGGGACTTGTAGTGCACAGTAATAATGCTGGGGCTTGTAGTGCACAGTAATAATGCTGGGGCTTGTAGTGCACAGTAATAATGCTGGGGCTTGTAGTGCACAGTAATAATGCTGGGGCTTGTAGTGCACAGTAATAATGCTGGGGCTTGTAGTGCACAGTAATAATGCTGGGGCTTGTAGTGCACAGTAATAATGCTGGGACTTGTAGTGCACAGTAATAATGCTGGGGCTTGTAGTGCACAGTAATAATGCTGGGGCTTGTAGTGCACAGTAATAATGCTGGGGCTTGTAGTGCACAGTAATAATGCTGGGGCTTGTAGTGCACAGTAATAATGCTGGGGCTTGTAGTGCACAGTAATAATGCTGGGGCTTGTAGTGCACAGTAATAATGCTGGGGCTTGTAGTGCACAGTAATAATGCTGAGGCTTGTAGTGCACAGTAATAATGCTGGGACTTGTAGTGCACAGTAATAATGATGGGGCTTGTAGTGCACAGTAATAATGCTGGGGCTTGTAGTGCACAGTAATAATGCTGGGGCTTGTAGTGCACAGTAATAATGCTGAGGCTTGTAGTGCACAGTAATAATGCTGGGACTTGTAGTGCACAGTAATAATGCTGGGGCTTGTAGTGCACAGTAATAATGCTGGGGCTTGTAGTGCACAGTAATAATGCTGGGACTTGTAGTGCACAGTAATAATGCTGGGGCTTGTAGTGCACAGTAATAATGCTGAGGCTTGTAGTGCACAGTAATAATGCTGGGACTTGTAGTGCACAGTAATAATGCTGGGGCTTGTAGTGCACAGTAATAATGCTGGGGCTTGTAGTGCACAGTAATAATGCTGGGGCTTGTAGTGCACAGTAATAATGCTGGGGCTTGTAGTGCACAGTAATAATGCTGGGACTTGTAGTGCACAGTAATAATGCTGGGGCTTGTAGTGCACAGTAATAATGCTGGGGCTTGTAGTGCACAGTAATAATGCTGGGACTTGTAGTGCACAGTAATAATGCTGGGACTTGTAGTGCACAGTAATAATGCTGGGGCTTGTAGTGCACAGTAATAATGCTGGGGCTTGTAGTGCACAGTAATAATGCTGGGGCTTGTAGTGCACAGTAATAATGCTGGGACTTGTAGTGCACAGTAATAATGCTGGGGCTTGTAGTGCACAGTAATAATGCTGGGGCTTGTAGTGCACAGTAATAATGCTGGGACTTGTAGTGCACAGTAATAATGCTGGGGCTTGTAGTGCACAGTAATAATGCTGGGGCTTGTAGTGCACAGTAATAATGCTGGGGCTTGTAGTGCACAGTAATAATGCTGGGACTAGTGCACAGTAATAATGCTGGGGCTTGTAGTGCACAGTAATAATGCTGGGGCTTGTAGTGCACAGTAATAATGCTGGGGCTTGTAGTGCACAGTAATAATGCTGGGGCTTGTAGTGCACAGTAATAATGCTGGGACTTGTAGTGCACAGTAATAATGCTGGGGCTTGTAGTGCACAGTAATAATGCTGGGGCTTGTAGTGCACAGTAATAATGCTGGGACTTGTAGTGCACAGTAATAATGCTGGGGCTTGTAGTGCACAGTAATAATGCTGGGGCTTGTAGTGCACAGTAATAATGCTGGGGCTTGTAGTGCACAGTAATAATGCTGGGACTAGTGCACAGTAATAATGCTGGGGCTTGTAGTGCACAGTAATAATGCTGGGACTTGTAGTGCACAGTAATAATGCTGGGGCTTGTAGTGCACAGTAATAATGCTGGGGCTTGTAGTGCACAGTAATAATACTGGGGCTTGTAGTGCACAGTAATAATGCTGGGACTTGTAGTGCATAGTAATAATGCTGGGGCTTGTAGTGCACAGTAATAATGCTGGGGCTTGTAGTGCACAGTAATAATGCTGGGGCTTGTAGTGCACAGTAATAATGCTGGGACTTGTAGTGCACAGTAATAATGCTGGGACTTGTAGTGCACAGTAATAATGCTGGGACTTGTAGTGCACAGTAATAATGCTGGGGCTTGTAGTGCACAGTAATAATGCTGGGGCTTGTAGTGCACAGTAATAATGCTGGGGCTTGTAGTGCACAGTAATAATGCTGGGACTTGTAGTGCACAGTAATAATGCTGGGGCTTGTAGTGCACAGTAATAATGCTGGGACTTGTAGTGCACAGTAATAATGCTGGGGCTTGTAGTGCACAGTAATAATGCTGGGACTTGTAGTGCACAGTAATAATGCTGGGACTTGTAGTGCACAGTAATAATGCTGAGACTAGTGCACAGTAATAATGCTGGGGCTTGTAGTCTCCAGTAATAATGCTGGGGCTTGTAGTGCACAGTAATAATGCTGGGACTTGTAGTGCACAGTAATAATGCTGGGACTTGTAGTGCACAGTAATAATGCTGAGACTTGTAGTGCACAGTAATAATGCTGAGACTTGTAGTGCACAGTAATAATGCTGAGACTTGTAGTGCACAGTAATAATGCTGAGACTTGTAGTGCACAGTAATAATGCTGGGACTTGTAGTGCACAGTAATAATGCTGGGACTTGTAGTGCACAGTAATAATGCTGGGGCTTGTAGTGCACAGTAATAATGCTGAGACTTGTAGTGCACAGTAATAATGCTGGGGCTTGTAGTGCACAGTAATAATGCTGAGACTTGTAGTGCACAGTAATAATGCTGAGACTTGTAGTGCACAGTAATAATGCTGGGACTTGTAGTGCACAGTAATAATGCTGGGACTTGTAGTGCACAGTAATAATGCTGGGACTTGTAGTGCACAGTAATAATGCTGAGACTTGTAGTGCACAGTAATAATGCTGGGACTTGTAGTGCACAGTAATAATGCTGGGGCTTGTAGTGCACAGTAATAATGCTGAGACTTGTAGTGCACAGTAATAATGCTGGGGCTTGTAGTGCACAGTAATAATGCTGGGGCTTGTAGTGCACAGTAATAATGCTGGGGCTTGTAGTGCACAGTAATAATGCTGGGGCTTGTAGTGCACAGTAATAATGCTGGGGCTTGTAGTGCACAGTAATAATGCTGGGGCTTGTAGTGCACAGTAATAATGCTGGAGCTTGTAGTGCACAGTAATAATGCTGGGGCTTGTAGTGCACAGTAATAATGCTGGGGCTTGTAGTGCACATTAATAATGTACTGTGCTGGGGCTTGTAGTGCACATTAATAATGTAGTGCACAGTAATAATGCTGGGACTTGTAGTGCACAGTAATAATGCTGGGGCTTGTAGTGCACAGTAATAATGCTGGGGCTTGTAGTGCACAGTAATAATGCTGGGACTTGTAGTGCACAGTAATAATGCTGGGACTTGTAGTGCACAGTAATAATGCTGGGGCTTGTACTGCACAGTAATAATGCTGGGACTTGTAGTGCACAGTAATAATGCTGGGACTTGTAGTGCACAGTAATAATGCTGGGGCTTGTAGTGCACAGTAATAATGCTGGGGCTTGTAGTGCACAGTAATAATGCTGGGGCTTGTAGTGCACAGTAATAATACTGGGGCTTGTAGTGCACAGTAATAATGCTGGGACTTGTAGTGCACAGTAATAATGCTGGGACTTGTAGTGCACAGTATTAATGCTGGGGCTTGTAGTGCACAGTAATAATGCTGGAGCTTGTAGTGCACAGTAATAATGCTGGGGCTTGTAGTGCACAGTAATAATGCTGGGACTTGTAGTGCACAGTAATAATGCTGGGACTTGTAGTGCACAGTATTAATGCTGGGGCTTGTAGTGCACAGTAATAATGCTGGGGCTTGTAGTGCACAGTAATAATGCTGGGGCTTGTAGTGCACAGTAATAGTACTGGGGCTTGTAGTGCACAGTAATAATGCTGGGGCTTGTAGTGCACAGTAATAATGCTGGGGCTTGTAGTGCACAGTAATAATGCTGGGGCTTGTAGTGCACAGTAATAATGCTGGGGCTTGTAGTGCACAGTAATAATGCTGGGGCTTGTAGTGCACAGTAATAATGCTGGGGCTTGTAGTGCACAGTAATAATGCTGGGACTTGTAGTGCACAGTAATAATGCTGGGGCTTGTAGTGCACAGTAATAATGCTGGGACTTGTAGTGCACAGTAATAATGCTGGGACTTGTAGTGCACAGTAATAATGCTGGGACTTGTAGTGCACAGTAATAATGCTGGGACTTGTAGTGCACAGTAATAATGCTGGGGCTTGTAGTGCACAGTAATAATGCTGGGACTTGTAGTGCACAGTAATAATGCTGGGACTAGTGCACAGTAATAATACTGGAGCTTGTAGTGCACAGTAATAATGCTGGGGCTTGTAGTGCACAGTAATAATGCTGGGGCTTGTAGTGCACAGTAATAATGCTGGGACTTGTAGTGCACAGTAATAATGCTGGGGCTTGTAGTGCACAGTAATAATGCTGGGGCTTGTAGTGCACAGTAATAATGCTGGGGCTTGTAGTGCACAGTAATAATGCTGGGGCTTGTAGTGCACAGTAATAATGCTGGGGCTTGTAGTGCACAGTAATAATGCTGGGACTTGTAGTGCACAGTAATAATGCTGGGACTTGTAGTGCACAGTAATAATGCTGGGACTAGTGCACAGTAATAATACTGGAGCTTGTAGTGCACAGTAATAATGCTGGGACTTGTAGTGCACAGTAATAATGCTGGGACTTGTAGTGCACAGTAATAATGCTGGGACTTGTAGTGCACAGTAATAATGCTGGGACTTGTAGTGCACAGTAATAATGCTGAGACTTGTAGTGCACAGTAATAATGCTGGGGCTTGTAGTGCACAGTAATAATGCTGGGACTTGTAGTGCACAGTAATAATGCTGGGGCTTGTAGTGCACAGTAATAATGCTGGGACTTGTAGTGCACAGTAATAATGCTGGGGCTTGTACTGCACAGTAATAATGCTGGGGCTTGTAGTGCACAGTAATAATGCTGGGACTTGTAGTGCACAGTAATAATGCTGGGGCTTGTAGTGCACAGTAATAATGCTGGGGATTGTAGTGCACAGTAATAATGCTGAGACTTGTAGTGCACAGTAATAATGCTGGGACTTGTAGTGCACAGTAATAATGCTGAGACTTGTAGTGCACAGTAATAATGCTGGGACTTGTAGTGCACAGTAATAATGCTGGGGCTTGTAGTGCACAGTAATAATGCTGAGACTTGTAGTGCACAGTAATAATGCTGGGACTTGTAGTGCACAGTAATAATGCTGGGACTTGTAGTGCATAGTAATAATGCTGGGACTTGTAGTGCACAGTAATAATGCTGAGACTTGTAGTGCACAGTAATAATGCTGAGACTTGAAGTGCACAGTAATAATGCTGGGGCTTGTAGTGCACAGTAATAATGCTGAGACTTGAAGTGCACAGTAATAATGCTGGGGCTTGTAGTGCACAGTAATAATGCTGGGACTTGTAGTGCACAGTAATAATGCTGAGACTTGAAGTGCACAGTAATAATGCTGGGGCTTGTAGTGCACAGTAATAATGCTGGGACTTGTAGTGCACAGTAATAATGCTGAGACTTGTAGTGCACAGTAATAATGCTGAGACTTGTAGTGCACAGTAATAATGCTGGGACTTGTAGTGCACAGTAATAATGCTGGGGCTTGTAGTGCACAGTAATAATGCTGGGACTTGAAGTGCACAGTAATAATGCTGAGACTTGAAGTGCACAGTAATAATGCTGGGGCTTGTAGTGCACAGTAATAATGCTGGGGCTTGTAGTGCACAGTAATAATGCTGGGGCTTGTAGTGCACAGTAATAATGCTGGGGCTTGTAGTGCACAGTAATAATGCTGGGGCTTGTAGTGCACAGTAATAATGCTGGGGCTTGTAGTGCACAGTAATAATGCTGGGGCTTGTAGTGCACAGTAATAATGCTGGGACTTGTAGTGCACAGTAATAATGCTGAGACTTGTAGTGCACAGTAATAATGCTGAGACTTGAAGTGCACAGTAATAATGCTGGGACTTGTAGTGCACAGTAATAATGCTGGGACTTGTAGTGCACAGTAATAATGCTGGGACTTGTAGTGCACAGTAATAATGCTGGGACTTGTAGTGCACAGTAATAATGCTGGGACTAGTGCACAGTAATAATGCTGGGACTTGAAGTGCACAGTAATAATGCTGGGGCTTGTAGTGCACAGTAATAATGCTGGGGCTTGTAGTGCACAGTAATAATGCTGGGACTTGTAGTGCACAGTAATAATGCTGAGACTTGTAGTGCACAGTAATAATGCTGAGACTTGAAGTGCACAGTAATAATGCTGGGACTTGTAGTGCACAGTAATAATGCTGGGACTTGTAGTGCACAGTAATAATGCTGGGACTTGTAGTGCACAGTAATAATGCTGGGACTTGTAGTGCACAGTAATAATGCTGGGACTTGTAGTGCACAGTAATAATGCTGGGGCTTGTAGTGCACAGTAATAATGCTGAGGCTTGTAGTGCACAGTAATAATGCTGGGACTTGTAGTGCACAGTAATAATGCTGGGGCTTGTAGTGCACAGTAATAATGCTGGGACTTGTAGTGCACAGTAATAATGCTGAGACTTGAAGTGCACAGTAATAATGCTGGGACTTGTAGTGCACAGTAATAATGCTGGGACTTGTAGTGCACAGTAATAATGCTGGGACTTGTAGTGCACAGTAATAATGCTGGGACTTGTAGTGCACAGTAATAATGCTGGGGCTTGTAGTGCACAGTAATAATGCTGAGGCTTGTAGTGCACAGTAATAATGCTGGGACTTGTAGTGCACAGTAATAATGCTGGGGCTTGTAGTGCACAGTAATAATGCTGGGACTTGTAGTGCACAGTAATAATGCTGGGACTTGTAGTGCACAGTAATAATGCTGGGGCTTGTAGTGCACAGTAATAATGCTGGGGCTTGTAGTGCACAGTAATAATGCTGGGACTTGTAGTGCACAGTAATAATGCTGGGGCTTGTAGTGCACAGTAATAATGCTGGGACTAGTGCACAGTAATAATACTGGAGCTTGTAGTGCACAGTAATAATGCTGGGGCTTGTAGTGCACAGTAATAATGCTGGGGCTTGTAGTGCACAGTAATAATGCTGGAGCTTGTAGTGCACAGTAATAATGCTGGGACTTGTAGTGCACAGTAATAATGCTGGAGCTTGTAGTGCACAGTAATAATGCTGGGACTAGTGCACAGTGATAATGCTGGGACTTGTAGTGCACAGTAATAATGCTGGGACTTGTAGTGCACAGTAATAATGCTGGGACTTGTAGTGCACAGTAATAATGCTGGGGCTTGTAGTGCACAGTAATAATGCTGAGGCTTGTAGTGCACAGTAATAATGCTGGGACTTGTAGTGCACAGTAATAATGCTGGGGCTTGTAGTGCACAGTAATAATGCTGGGACTTGTAGTGCACAGTAATAATGCTGGGACTTGTAGTGCACAGTAATAATGCTGGGACTTGTAGTGCACAGTAATAATGCTGGGGCTTGTAGTGCACAGTAATAATGCTGGGACTTGTAGTGCACAGTAATAATGCTGGGGCTTGTAGTGCACAGTAATAATGCTGGGACTAGTGCACAGTAATAATACTGGAGCTTGTAGTGCACAGTAATAATGCTGGGGCTTGTAGTGCACAGTAATAATGCTGGGGCTTGTAGTGCACAGTAATAATGCTGGAGCTTGTAGTGCACAGTAATAATGCTGGGACTTGTAGTGCACAGTAATAATGCTGGAGCTTGTAGTGCACAGTAATAATGCTGGGACTAGTGCACAGTGATAATGCTGGGACTTGTAGTGCACAGTAATAATGCTGGGACTTGTAGTGCACAGTAATAATGCTGGGACTTGTAGTGCACAGTAATAATGCTGGGACTTGTAGTGCACAGTAATAATGCTGGGACTTGTAGTGCACAGTAATAATGCTGGGACTTGTAGTGCACAGTAATAATGCTGGAGCTTGTAGTGCACAGTAATAATGCTGGGACTTGTAGTGCACAGTAATAATCAGGGCTGTGGAGTCGGAGTCGGAGTCGTGGAGTCGGAGTCTGAGTCGGAGCTCATTTTGGTGGAGTCGGAGTCGGTATAAAATGCTCCGACTCCTAAAATATATAATAAATTGGGGACAGGAGTGCAATGCAGAATGTGCTGAATATTTTACTAAATAATAACATTTAGTATAATGCTTATATTTAAGTGAAAAATTTATTGTAGTACATGAATATGTGTATGTGAACATCAGACATTTAATTGTTTTTATGATACAATAATCAAGATATTTGGATAGAACATAAAATATTTATTGGAATACAACTTTAGAACACAAAAAACTAATAAATTGTAAATATGTAATATATATAATATATATATATATATATATATATATACTGTATATACACACACAAGATATATATGTAATCTACTGTATATTACATAGTGTATTACATATTTACAATTTATTACAGTTTTTTGTGTTCTAAAGTTGTATCCAATAAATATATTTTATGTTCTATCCAAATATCTTGATTATTGTATCATAAAAATTATTAAATGTCTGATGTTCACATACACATATTCATGTACTACAATAAATTTTTCACCTAACTAAGCAATATATGTAGGAGCCGGAGTCGGAGCCGGAGTCGGAGTCGGTGCAAGAGAATTTGAGGAGTCGGAGTCGAAGGTTTGGCTTACCGACTCCACAGCCCTGGTAATAATGCTGGGGCTTGTAGTGCACAGTAATAATGCTGGGGCTTGTAGTGCACAGTAATAATGCTGGGGCTTGTAGTGCACAGTAATAATGCTGGGACTTGTAGTGCACAGTAATAATGCTGGGGCTTGTAGTGCACAGTAATAATGCTGGGGCTTGTAGTGCACAGTAATAATGCTGGGGCTTGTAGTGCACAGTAATAATGCTGGGACTTGTAGTGCACAGTAATAATGCTGGGACTTGTAGTGCACAGTAATAATGCTGGGGCTTGTAGTGCACAGTAATAATGCTGGGGCTTGTAGTGCACAGTAATAATGCTGGGGCTTGTAGTGCACAGTAATAATGCTGGGACTTGTAGTGCACAGTAATAATGCTGGGGCTTGTAGTGCACAGTAATAATGCTGGGGCTTGTAGTGCACAGTAATAATGCTGGGGCTTGTAGTGCACAGTAATAATGCTGGGGCTTGTAGTGCACAGTAATAATGCTGGGACTTGTAGTGCACAGTAATAATGCTGGGGCTTGTAGTGCACAGTAATAATGCTGGGGCTTGTAGTGCACAGTAATAATGCTGGGACTTGTAGTGCACAGTAATAATGCTGGGGCTTGTAGTGCACAGTAATAATGCTGGGGCTTGTAGTGCACAGTAATAATGCTGGGGCTTGTAGTGCACAGTAATAATGCTGGGACTTGTAGTGCACAGTAATAATGCTGGGACTTGTAGTGCACAGTAATAATGCTGGGGCTTGTAGTGCACAGTAATAATGCTGGGGCTTGTAGTGCACAGTAATAATGCTGGGGCTTGTAGTGCACAGTAATAATGCTGGGGCTTGTAGTGCACAGTAATAATGCTGGGGCTTGTAGTGCACAGTAATAATGCTGGGACTTGTAGTGCACAGTAATAATGCTGGGGCTTGTAGTGCACAGTAATAATGCTGGGGCTTGTAGTGCACAGTAATAATGCTGGGGCTTGTAGTGCACAGTAATAATGCTGGGGCTTGTAGTGCACAGTAATAATGCTGGGGCTTGTAGTGCACAGTAATAATGCTGGGGCTTGTAGTGCACAGTAATAATGCTGGGACTTGTAGTGCACAGTAATAATGCTGGGACTTGTAGTGCACAGTAATAATGCTGGGGCTTGTAGTGCACAGTAATAATGCTGAGGCTTGTAGTGCACAGTAATAATGCTGGGACTTGTAGTGCACAGTAATAATGATGGGGCTTGTAGTGCACAGTAATAATGCTGGGGCTTGTAGTGCACAGTAATAATGCTGGGGCTTGTAGTGCACAGTAATAATGCTGAGGCTTGTAGTGCACAGTAATAATGCTGGGACTTGTAGTGCACAGTAATAATGCTGGGGCTTGTAGTGCACAGTAATAATGCTGGGGCTTGTAGTGCACAGTAATAATGCTGGGACTTGTAGTGCACAGTAATAATGCTGGGGCTTGTAGTGCACAGTAATAATGCTGGGACTTGTAGTGCACAGTAATAATGCTGAGGCTTGTAGTGCACAGTAATAATGCTGGGGCTTGTAGTGCACAGTAATAATGCTGGGGCTTGTAGTGCACAGTAATAATGCTGAGGCTTGTAGTGCACAGTAATAATGCTGGGACTTGTAGTGCACAGTAATAATGCTGGGGCTTGTAGTGCACAGTAATAATGCTGGGGCTTGTAGTGCACAGTAATAATGCTGGGGCTTGTAGTGCACAGTAATAATGCTGGGGCTTGTAGTGCACAGTAATAATGCTGGGACTTGTAGTGCACAGTAATAATGCTGGGGCTTGTAGTGCACAGTAATAATGCTGGGGCTTGTAGTGCACAGTAATAATGCTGGGACTTGTAGTGCACAGTAATAATGCTGGGACTTGTAGTGCACAGTAATAATGCTGGGGCTTGTAGTGCACAGTAATAATGCTGGGGCTTGTAGTGCACAGTAATAATGCTGGGGCTTGTAGTGCACAGTAATAATGCTGGGACTTGTAGTGCACAGTAATAATGCTGGGGCTTGTAGTGCACAGTAATAATGCTGGGGCTTGTAGTGCACAGTAATAATGCTGGGACTTGTAGTGCACAGTAATAATGCTGGGGCTTGTAGTGCACAGTAATAATGCTGGGGCTTGTAGTGCACAGTAAGAATGCTGGGGCTTGTAGTGCACAGTAATAATGCTGGGACTAGTGCACAGTAATAATGCTGGGGCTTGTAGTGCACAGTAATAATGCTGGGGCTTGTAGTGCACAGTAATAATGCTGGGGCTTGTAGTGCACAGTAATAATGCTGGGGCTTGTAGTGCACAGTAATAATGCTGGGACTTGTAGTGCACAGTAATAATGCTGGGGCTTGTAGTGCACAGTAATAATGCTGGGGCTTGTAGTGCACAGTAATAATGCTGGGACTTGTAGTGCACAGTAATAATGCTGGGGCTTGTAGTGCACAGTAATAATGCTGGGGCTTGTAGTGCACAGTAATAATGCTGGGGCTTGTAGTGCACAGTAATAATGCTGGGACTTGTAGTGCACAGTAATAATGCTGGGGCTTGTAGTGCACAGTAATAATGCTGGGGCTTGTAGTGCACAGTAATAATGCTGGGACTTGTAGTGCACAGTAATAATGCTGGGGCTTGTAGTGCACAGTAATAATGCTGGGACTAGTGCACAGTAATAATGCTGGGACTTGTAGTGCACAGTAATAATGCTGGGGCTTGTAGTGCACAGTAATAATGCTGGGGCTTGTAGTGCACAGTAATAATGCTGGGGCTTGTAGTGCACAGTAATAATGCTGGGACTTGTAGTGCACAGTAATAATGCTGGGGCTTGTAGTGCACAGTAATAATGCTGGGGCTTGTAGTGCACAGTAATAATACTGGGGCTTGTAGTGCACAGTAATAATGCTGGGACTTGTAGTGCATAGTAATAATGCTGGGGCTTGTAGTGCACAGTAATAATGCTGGGGCTTGTAGTGCACAGTAATAATGCTGGGGCTTGTAGTGCACAGTAATAATGCTGGGACTTGTAGTGCACAGTAATAATGCTGGGACTTGTAGTGCACAGTAATAATGCTGGGACTTGTAGTGCACAGTAATAATGCTGGGGCTTGTAGTGCACAGTAATAATGCTGGGGCTTGTAGTGCACAGTAATAATGCTGGGGCTTGTAGTGCACAGTAATAATGCTGGGACTTGTAGTGCATAGTAATAATGCTGGGGCTTGTAGTGCACAGTAATAATGCTGGGGCTTGTAGTGCACAGTAATAATGCTGGGGCTTGTAGTGCACAGTAATAATGCTGGGACTTGTAGTGCACAGTAATAATGCTGGGGCTTGTAGTGCACAGTAATAATGCTGGGGCTTGTAGTGCACAGTAATAATGCTGGGACTTGTAGTGCACAGTAATAATGCTGGGGCTTGTAGTGCACAGTAATAATGCTGGGACTTGTAGTGCACAGTAATAATGCTGGGACTTGTAGTGCACAGTAATAATGCTGGGACTTGTAGTGCACAGTAATAATGCTGGGGCTTGTAGTGCACAGTAATAATGCTGGGGCTTGTAGTGCACAGTAATAATGCTGGGGCTTGTAGTGCACAGTAATAATGCTGGGACTTGTAGTGCACAGTAATAATGCTGGGGCTTGTAGTCTCCAGTAATAATGCTGGGGCTTGTAGTGCACAGTAATAATGCTGGGACTTGTAGTGCACAGTAATAATGCTGGGGCTTGTAGTCTCCAGTAATAATGCTGGGGCTTGTAGTGCACAGTAATAATGCTGGAGCTTGTAGTGCACAGTAATAATGCTGGGGCTTGTAGTGCACAGTAATAATGCTGGGACTTGTAGTGCACAGTAATAATGCTGGGGCTTGTAGTTGCTCTCCTCAGCAGTCTCTCTCACACCTCCGCGCTGTCAGTTCCCGTGATTGTGTCTCCCGTTCTTCTCTGCAGTTCCTCTCGTTGCGGTGCTGACATGCTGCGCTGATCTGATGTGAAGAAACCCAGGACTGCCAAGCCCATCTCTCCGTATATCACCGTCCTCCGCCGCCATGAGCTTCCTCATCGACTCTGTTCTCATGGTCATCTCTCAGGTTAGGGCAGAATCCAGCACTTACAGGGTCTTCCATGGATGTCTGTGAACGGCATCCTGCTCAGGAGGTACCATTTCCCCTGGAGATCCAGTCCCATCCCCAGAGGGCTCGTCCCACCCCTCCCCGGAAGTTCCATGCCCGGAGGTCCAATCCTGCCTCTGAAGTCCCTGCCCTGGAGGTACTATCAAATTAATTAATGGCTCTCAGGCCAAGGGAATAATATATAACTATTAGAACACACAGGTTATTCCCCAATTTAATTTATTTTATTTTGAAGTCAATAAAACATTTTAATACAGCACACCATTTTGTGCATAATAAACAGGACAATAATCAATTTGTCTCAAGGGACCAACTTAATGGCCCCCCCCTGATCTTGAATATCAAGAACAGGGTTTACAGTAGATAATTGACAAATTGATGCAATTTACAGATAAATACAGCGCTGGTTCACACAAAGGACATATATACATCACATCAAGCCAGACTTCACTTTACAGCTTCCCATGTGATTCTGCTGGCACGTTCGTGCTGATTTAGTATATCACAATCAGATGTAGTAATCCAGAAGCATCCACATTTAGGTCACAAGGCGTTGAGTATTTAGTCCCATAGACATTATGGTAAACCGCCGACCATTTAATAGATTATAAACGTCTCCACCTCGACGCGTTTCGCCACATTACATATGCGCTTCATCAGGAGGCTGGGAAAATAAGTGTAGTCTATCAGCATTCAAGCAAATATAGATAAACAAGCATAAATATACAACTTATGCACAAAGACCACCAAACATATAACTGTAAACAGATGTATACCACTCACTTGTTAAATCAGCAGATATAGGGCATGCAGGTCCATGGCGCCATTAAATCAGATCACAGTGAAATCCTGTCTTGATAATAGTATACTGCCGTCCTCCTGGCGTCATGGAGCTGCATGTCCATCTGCGCTTTAAATAGCCCACTCATAGTCTGTACAGCTGTGGAAAATCAGCCCTCCCACAATCAACGTAACTAAAGATGCTACCGCGCATGCGCGACTAGCGCCGTCAATGCGCATGCGCGGCAGCACATAGAGAATGCCAATGCATTCAACCCCGATGATTTCCGCCTCCCACATTGTAAGCTAGTACGATCACATGATCGGAATATGGGCGTGCCAGAACGGACTGGGACGCAGCCGCACTAGAACAATTCTGGGACTTAGAGATTCCACAGCTGTAGTATGGCGTGGATTAAACAGAGATATTTTAAGGGGCTGTGCGCCGATGACTATGCACATGGACAGCATTATTGCTGGAGATCCCACGCTCATGCATGCCAGTACCGGTGCTTTGCACAGTTCATAAATATGACATTATTTTTATTA
Organism: Anomaloglossus baeobatrachus; assembly: GCF_048569485.1. Classification (NCBI taxonomy): domain Eukaryota; kingdom Metazoa; phylum Chordata; class Amphibia; order Anura; family Aromobatidae; genus Anomaloglossus; species Anomaloglossus baeobatrachus. The sequence goes on along the minus strand of NC_134354.1, from coordinate 26,453,066 downwards.
TATATACCATTTATGTTCATTAACAGGCCATACAAAGGCAACAAGGCTGATATAATACATGTATATTACAGATATCATGATAAGTTCAAAGCCCTATTAACAATTCATTATCTCAGAATATACTTTATTTCATTTCTCCAAGTGAGAGTATCAGAATGATATTAAAAATGACTCCCACCAATGTGGGTGACCCCCCCCAAAAGGGTTTTGTCCCTAGAGCATGTCTTATTGGATTCCATAACATAATGAGCCTACCATTAATCAGGTTGGAAGAAAACAATTAAAGGAGAGTTGCTCATTGAGCCCTCTCGGGGTTAATGATCCCATTCTAAAAATCCAGGCAGATCCTTTCTGCAGTAGTTCCCTGTCAAAATCCCCTCCCCTCGGACTACGTCTAACAAGTTCTAATACTGAAAAACGAAGAAGTTTAATATCCCCATGGTGTATACTATTCATGTGTCGGGAAATGGGGGTATCGCGTTCATTTCGAATATCTGATAGGTGTTCACCTACACGTCTCCGAAATTCTCGTAGGGTTTTACCCACGTAGTCAAGGGGACACGTGCAGGTGGCCCTATACACAACCCCCATTGTCTTACAATTACAAAAATCCCGCAAAAATAATTTTTTCCCGTTTGCTGAGCTTTTGACCATCTTACACTGTTCCATCGAGTCGCAATAGCTACAGTTCCCACAACGAAACATACCCGCTATTTGTCTATCCAACCATGTACCCCCTGGGCGAGGTCCCTGGTACATACTGTGCACAAGTCTATCCCCTATAGACCGACCCCGTCTGTATGTGATACAGGGGGCTTTCGGGATAAACGTGGCTACATCAGGATCTGCCCTTAATACATTCCAGTGTCTTTTGATTACGCCAAAAACACGCTCAGATTGTATGTCGTAGGTACCGATAATGCGTAGGATGTTGGAATCGTCTTTCCTAGTTTTAGATGTCATCAAGGAATGCCTATTGGTGTTCTTGGCAAACGCATATGATTGCTGCAGGACATGCTTGGGATACCCTCGATCTAAAAACCTCCCAAACATATCCGATGCCTGTGTCCTAAAGTCCGATTCCCTAGAGCAGTTTCTGCGGATTCGCAGAAACTGCCCTTTGGGGATCCCTCTTTTTAGGGGGAGAGGGTGATGACTTTCCTATTTTAATAGGGAGTTCGTGGCCGTCGGTTTCCGGTAAGTCGCAGTTTGTATTCTACCATTCTCATCCTTAGATATGGTTAGGTCCAGGAAAGTAATACAGCTTGGATCACACATGTAGGTAAATTTCAATCCTATTGTGTTCTTATTAACAGACCCCACAAAGCATTCAAAATCATAAGTAGATCCAGTCCAGAGGATGAGGATGTCATCAATGTACCGGACCCATAGTCCGATACATTGATGAAACCCCTCATCCCCCCCCCAAAAAAACCACCGTTTCCTCCCACCAGCCCAGAAATAAATTAGTGTAACTGGGGGCACAAGGGCTCCCCATAGCTGTACCCCTCAGCTGGTGGAAGTACTTGGTGTTAAATAAAAAATAATTGTGATTAAGGGTGAAGGACAATAGCTCTTCAATAAGAGCATTATGCCTCATGCAATCAATGGATCTAGTTTTTAGAAAAAAATTAACTGCCTGGATTCCCAAGTCATGGGGGATAGAGCTATACAGAGCCTCGACATCGATGGAGGCCAAAATAGTATCCGGGCCTACATCGATGTCCTCCAAGATCTGCAGAAGGTGAGGAGTATCCCGTACATATGAAGGAAGGGATGTCACAAAGGGCCTAAGTACCCTATCAATGTAGGTGCCAACATTCTGAGATAATGAATTGATTCCCGCCACAATGGGTCTGCCCTTCAAAGGGTCTAGGCCCTTATGAACCTTAGGTAAGGCGTAGAATACAGGGATAACAGGACATCGAGGCATTAGGAATTCAAATTCATTACATGATATTAAATTATTTTGTTTGGCAAAATAGAAAGTAGGCTGTCAGTAAAAGTCTTGGTTGGATCAGAAGGCAACCGTTCGTATGTATCCCGATCTCAGAGAAGAGTCTGGCACATGTTCAGATATTTAGAATGATTCATAATAACGAGGTTCCCCCCCTTGTCGGATTTCTTAATCACAAGGTTATCATTTTTTGATAGACTATCAAGTGCCCCCAATTCTTCCTCAGTTAAATTATGATTTGGGCCTTTAAGGCCTAAATGGAGTTGTGGATTTTAACCATATCTTCCTGTACTACCGTGTTTCCCCGAAAGTAAGACCCTGTCTTACATTAATTTTACCCCAAAAAGTCCCACCCTGTCTTACTTTCGGGGGAGGTCTTACATTAGCCGAAAAAAATGACAATTTCTAGCCCCATACCCCATAACAGTGCCGTATCCCACTGCACATAGCCCCATACCCCATAACAGTGCCGTATCCCACTGTACACAGCCCCATACCCCATAACAGTGCCGTATCCCACTGCACATAGCCCCATACCCCATAACAGTGCCGTATCCCACTGCACACAGCCCCATACCCCATAACAGTGCCGTATCCCACTGCACACAGCCCCACACCCCATAACAGTGCCGTATCCCACTGCACACAGCCCCACACCCCATAACAGTGCTGTATCCCACTGCACACAGCCCCACACCCCATAACAGTGCCGTATCCCACTGCACACAGCCCCACACCCCATAACAGTGCCGTATCCCACTGCACACAGCCCCATACCCTATACAGTACATGTTTCCCTACTTGGTTTTTAAATGCTGGACGTTTTCCTCTGCGGTGCGGCTGTGGGTGCGGAAGGCCTGTGCTGCAGGGAACGCTGTGCCAATCAGCAGGGAAACAGCGGTGACGTGGGGCTGGGGCGGCCAATTACAGCCCGAGCTGCTGGGCCAATCAGCGCTCGAGCCGGGGGCCGGCGGTGACGTGGGGAGCAGGGGCGGCCAATGAGCTGTTGAGCTGGGCGGATTGCGGGGTTAACACGGCGAGTTAACCCCATGAGCGCTGGACCCGCCCAGCTGCACCTGAGGACACCTCTGGAGCCTGGGGACCCAATGGGGGACAGCGGCGGCCCAAAGGTAAGGGCCTTACATTTCACAGCGGCCCCCCAACCCTGCCTTACATTCGGGGGAGGCCTTACATTGAAGGACCCCCCCGTAACCCACACCCTGTCTTACTTTCGGGGGGGGGGGGTCCTACTTTCGGGGAAACACGGTAGTTTCAGAAAAATATCCACACTTGTACAGTTCTGAACTGGGGGAGATTTTTTACTCGGTCTTTTCAGGGTGGTAAAGGGCCCATCCCCTCTCTTTTTTTTGTACCATCCCTCAATAGATCCGTAAGGGTCTGGAAACACTCGTAATCCTCTTCTGAAATACCAAGGGCTTTACACTGTTCCTGTCTATTATGTTCAAAGAACAACTTCCATTTTAATTTTCTACCGAACAATTCCAAATCCTTGATCCAACCAAAACAGTCAAAGTAATTTGAGGGTATGAAATTCAGACCTTTAGATAAGACCGCATAGTCATAGCTAGTAAGTGAATATTCAGATAAATTCAGTACCCGCCCCTGGCCTGATGTGCCCTTGTATGTGGATAGAATCCCCCTGTTTGTCTCTGCTCCAAAAAAGACCCAGAGGGACCAGAAGATGAGTGCGGGGGTCCATGATATCCAAAGTGCCCCCCCCCTCCTTTTCCGCTGTTTTTTTTGGGGCAGGCCATGCATGCGATCCACGGCCGGTCAACTCAGTAGAGATATTTCCAGTCGTTCTGGGCCTCTCAGAGTCAGAGGTATCAATATCTGAAGAGGACGCCACCGATTGTTGTCTATTTAGAGGTTGAGGTTGGTAGGCCTTATCCTCCTTAAATTCCGCAAGGTCTCTTACAAACTGAGAGTGCTTTCTTTCTTTTAGGTTATTTTGAAAGCGCTCAATAGAAATTTGTAATAGATTTTCACGTCTAGCAAAATCAGGGTCGCCCTTGAACCGCAGAATGTTGTTCAAAACCACCGTAGACTCTGAAAAAAGTTTTTTCTCCTCCTCTAATAATAAATTCATCAACCTCAGGGAGGATGCTATAGATTCTTTACGCCAAAGATTAAGGAACTGTTCAGAGGATGTTCTTGGAGATGGGAAAATGTTAATTCTCAACCCCCTTGGTACTATTTGGTGCTTTAGATGATTTTCTAGACCCTTTATCTCCCACCAGGACCGGATATTGTTTTTATAATTAATTAACAAATCCTTAAAGGAATCCTTTAACGTGGGTCCACTACTTCCTGCTGAAAAATCATCATTCGTAGAAAATACCTGACTTGCTTCCTCCGCCCAAACTGATGTATTAACAGGCCCTGATAAAAATCCCGCCATGCCAAGGGAAATTATGTATCAAATTAATTAATGGCTCTAAGTCCCAGAATTGTTCTAGTGCGGCTGCGTCCCAGTCCATATTTCGATCATGTGATCGTACTAGCTTACAATGTGGGAGGCGGTAATCGTCGGGGTTCCCCGCTCACGTGATTGAATGCATTGGCATTCTCTATGTGCTGCCGCGCATGCGCATTGACGGCGCTAGTCGCGCATGCGCGGTAGCATCTTTAGTTACGTTGATTGTGGGAGGGCTGATTTTCCACAGCTGTACAGACTATGAGTGGGCTATTTAAAGCGCAGATGGACATGCAGCTCCATGACGCCAGGAGGACGGCAGTATACTATTAAGACAGGATTTCACTGTGATGCTGCTGATCTGATTTAATGGCGCCATGGACCTGCATGCCCTATATCTGCTGATTTAACAAGTGAGTGGTATACATCTGTTTACGGTTATATGTTTGGTGGTCTTTGTGCATAAGTTGTATATCTATGCTTGTTTGTCTATCTATATTTGCTTGAATGCTGATAGACTACACTTATTTTCCCAGCCTCCTGATGAACCGCATATGTAATGTGGCGAAACGCGTCGAGATGGAGACGTTTATAATCTATTAAATGGTCGGCGGTTTACCATAATGTCTATGGGGCTAAATACTCAACGCCTTGTGACCTAAATGTGGATGCTTCTGGATTACTACATCTGATTGTGATATACTAAATCAGCACGAACGTGCCAGCAGAATCACATGGGAAGCTATACAGTGAAGTCTGGCTTGATGTGATGTATATATGTCCTTTGTGTGAACCAGCGCTGTATTCAGCTGTAAATTGTATCAATTTGTCAATTATCTACTGTAAACCCTGTTCTTGATATTCCAGATCAGGGGTGGCCATTAAGTTGGTCCCTTGAGACAAATTGATTATTGTCCTGTTTATTATGCACAGAATGGTGTGGTGTATTAAAATGTTTTATTGACTTCAAAATAAAATAAATTAAATTGGGGAATAACCGGTGTGTTCTTCCTGGAGGTACTATCCCCAGAGGTCCCGTCACACCCTACAGGGTCCCATCCTCGAAGGTCCCTTCCTACAACATAGGTTCCATCCTTGCAGCAGGTCCCGTCCTACCTTGGGGGTCACCAGAGGACACACCCCAACCTTGAGGTCCCGTCCTACCCCAGAGGACTCTCCCCATCCTTGAGGTCCTGTCCTGCCCCAGAGGTCATATCTCCAAAGATCCCACCCCATCCTTGAGGTCCCATCCAACCCCGCCCCAGAGGTCCTATCCCCAAATGTCCTATCCTGCCCAGGAGGTCCCATTCACAGAGGTCCTGTCCCACCGTAGAGGGTCCCATCCTCGAACGTCCCTTCCTAAAACATAGGTTCCATCCCTGGAGGTCCCGTCCAATCTTGGGGGGTCCTATCTTCAGAGGACACACCACAACCTTGAGATCTCGTCCTACCCCAGAAGACTCGCCCCATCCTTGAGGTCCCGTCCTGTCCCAGAGGTCATATCTCCAAAGATCCCACCCCATCCTTGAGGTCCCATCCCACCTTGCCCCAGAGGTCCTATCCCCAGAAGTCCTATCCCACCCTTGAAGTCCCATCCCCGGAGGTCTCGTCCCGCCACAGAAGACCCAACCGATCCCCAAGTTCTCGCCCTGGAGGTCCCATCCCATCCCCTGAGCTACTGTCCTGCCCATTCTAGCCCCGAGATCCCACCCCAGAAGTCCTGTCTCGGAGGTCCCCTCTCGACATGGAAGACCCGTCCCATTATCGTGGACCCACTCCACTCCTGAGGTCCCGCCCTGGTAGACCTGTCCCATCCCGAGCTGCAGCCCCGGGGGTCCTGTTCCGGAAGTCCCATCTTGCTCTGGATGTCCCGTCTCACCCCTGAGGTCCCAACCTGTCCTGGAGGTATCAATATGTCTCGTAGGTCTCCTCCTGCCCTGGAAGATCTGATCCGTCTCGCCGCCCATTGATACTGTGTAATACTTAATTTCTCCAGAGGGGGCACTGCAGGAATGTGGAAACCTTTTGACAGGTTTCCTTGCAGATTACCGCTGTTCACTGGGGGGACCCTTGGAACAAGTAGGGATTGTCCTCAGAGGAGAGCCCCTTTAACCGTATTTTTTGCTGTATACTTCATGTATATTGAGGTCTCCGTCTTCTTGTGTCTCAGCTGCTGTTCTTCGGCTTCGGGTGGCTGTTCTTCATGCGTCAGCTCTTCAAAGATTATGAGGTAAGTGCAACATTGTCATGGGGGGACAATGATTGATGCACCACTCTGCTCAGATGGCTCCTATATTAGATGTGTGACATGTAGAGGAGACACCGCTCACGTCTTGTTCCTCAGGGGTCCAGCGTCGCTTTTGAATTCTTATCGGAGGGGAACCTGTCACACACTGTGGGGTCAGTCATCCACTATCCTGTGATTGCATGGCTGAGGTTTAGCGCTCGGCTTTTTCCCACAGTCCCATAAACAATGAATTAATGGAGGTTGAGCATGTGCCCTGCTGCTTCATTCTAGAGGTGGCAGCGGAGTTCTTATATCAGGATCCCTCGGGGGTCCCAGCGATAAAATGTTGGCAGGATATAATGTAGAGATGGATCGTCTGCGGCCGCTGGTGACGAAATCTGCGTCCGTGGAGGATCACGTGACCTGACGCCCGGATCTTCTTTCCCTGCAGGTGCGGCAGTACGTCGTCCAGGTGGTCTTCTCCGTCACCTTCGCCTTCTCCTGCACCATGTTTGAGCTCATCATTTTTGAGATCCTTGGGTTACTCAACAGCAGGTACAAAGCGTCCGGACTCATCTCTGCCAATAGCAGAGTGTCATAGTTACTAGCTGTAGTACCCGGCGTTGCCCGGGATAATGTCTCTGTCTGTCTCGGTCTATGTCTATGTGTCTGTATGTCTCTGTATTGGTCTCTCTGTCTGTCTCTGTCTATCTCTGTGTCTGTCAGTCTCTCTCTCCATCTGTTTCATGCCAGGTCTGTCTCTTTCCCTGTCTCTGTCTCTTTCCCTGTCTCTGTCTCTTTCCCTGTCTCTTTCCCTGTCTCTGTCTATTTCCCTGTCTCTTTCCCTGTCTCTGTCTCTTTCCCTGTCTCTTTCCCTGTCTCTTTCCCTGTCTCTTTCCCTGTCTCTTTCCCTGTCTCTTTCCCTGTCTCTTTCCCTGTCTCTTTCCCTGTCTCTTTCCCTGTCTCTTTCCCTGTCTCTTTCCCTGTCTCTTTCCCTGTCTCTTTCCCTGTCTCTTTCCCTGTCTCTTTCCCTGTCTCTTTCCCTGTCTCTTTCCCTGTCTCTGTCTCTTTCCCTGTCTCTGTCTCTTTCCCTGTCTCTGTCTCTTTCCCTGTCTCTGTTTCTTTCCCTGTCTCTGTTTCTTTCCCTGTCTCTGTCTCTTTCCCTGTCTCTGTTTCTTTCCCTGTCTCTGTCTCTTTCCCTGTCTCTGTCTCTTTCCCTGTCTCTGTCTCTTTCCCTGTCTCTGTCTCTTTCCCTGTCTCTTTCCCTGTCTCTGTCTCTTTCCCTGTCTCTTTCCCTGTCTCTTTCCCTGTCTCTTTCCCTGTCTCTTTCCCTGTCTCTGTCTCTTTCCCTGTCTCTGTTTCTTTCCCTGTCTCTGTCTCTTTCCCTGTCTCTGTCTCTTTCCCTGTCTCTGTCTCTTTCCCTGTCTCTCTCTTTCCCTGTCTCTGTCTCTTTCCCTGTCTCTGTCTCTTTCCCTGTCTCTGTCTCTTTCCCTGTCTCTGTCTCTCTCCCTGTCTGTGTGTGTCTGCATCTGTCTCTTTCTTTGACTGTCTGTCTCTCTCCCTGTCTGTTTCTTTCCCTGTCTGTGCCTGTCTGTCTCTCTCTTTCCCTGTCTCTTTCCCTGTCTATGTTTCTTTCCCTGTCTCTGTCTCTTTCCCTGTCTCTGTCTCTTTCCCTGTCTCTGTCTCTTTCCCTGTCTCTGTCTCTTTCCCTGTCTCTTTCCCTGTCTCTGTCTCTTTCCCTGTCTCTGTCTCTTTCCCTGTCTCTGTCTCTTTCCCTGTCTGTGTGTGTCTGCATCTGTCTTTCTTTGACTGTCTGTCTCTCTCCCTGTCTGTTTCTTTCCCTGTCTGTGCCTGTCTGTCTCTCTCTTTCTCTGTCTCTCTCTCTCTCTGTTTCTTTCCCTGTCTCTGTTTCTTTCCCTGTCTCTGTCTCTTTCCCTGTCTCTGTCTCTTTCCCTGTCTCTGTCTCTTTCCCTGTCTCTGTCTCTTTCCCTGTCTCTGTCTCTTTCCCTGTCTCTGTCTCTTTCCCTGTCTCTGTCTCTTTCCCTGTCTCTTTCCCTGTCTCTGTCTCTTTCCCTGTCTCTGTCTCTTTCCCTGTCTCTGTCTCTTTCCCTGTCTCTGTCTCTTTCCCTGTCTCTGTCTCTCTCCCTGTCTGTGTGTGTCTGCATCTGTCTCTTTCTTTGACTGTCTGTCTCTCTCCCTGTCTGTTTCTTTCCCTGTCTGTGCCTGTCTGTCTCTCTCTTTCTCTGTCTCTCTCTCTCTGTTTCTTTCCCTGTCTCTGTTTCTTTCCCTGTCTCTGTCTCTTTCCCTGTCTCTGTCTCTTTCCCTGTCTCTGTCTCTTTCCCTGTCTCTGTCTCTTTCCCTGTCTCTGTCTCTTTCCCTGTCTCTGTTTCTTTCCCTGTCTCTTTCCCTGTCTCTGTCTCTTTCCCTGTCTCTGTCTCTTTCCCTGTCTCTGTCTCTTTCCCTGTCTCTGTCTCTTTCCCTGTCTCTGTCTCTTTCCCTGTCTCTGTCTCTTTCCCTGTCTCTGTCTGCACCTATCTGTCTCATTGACTGTCTTTCTCTGTCTCTCTTTCCCTGTCTCTGTCTCTTTCTCTCTGTGTGTGTGTCTGCCTCTGTCTGTCTCTTTGACTGTCTGCCTCTGTCTCTCTCCCTGTCTGTCTCTTTCCCTGCCTGTGCCTGTCTGTCTTTTTGACTGTCTGTCTCTCGTTCTCTGTCTCTTTCCCTGTCTGTCTGTCTCTCTCCCTGTCTGTCTGCCTCTGTCTCTCTCTTTGACTGTCTGTCTCTCTCCCTGTCTGTTTCTTTCCCTGTCTGTGCCTGTCTGTCTCTCTCTTTCTCTGTCTGTCTCTCTCTTTCTCTGTCTGTCTCTCTCTTTCTCTGTCTCTCTCTCTCTCTTTCTCTCTCTCTTTCTCTGTCTCTTTTCCTTTCTCTGTCTCTTTCCCTTTCTCTCTCTCTTTCCCTTTCTCTTTCTCTGTCTCTCTCTCTTTCCCTTTCTTTGTCTCTTTCCCTTTCTTTGGCTCTTTCCCTTTCTCTGTCTCTGTCCCTTTCTCTGTCTCTGTCCCTTTCTCTGTCTCTTTCCCTTTCTCTGTCTCTTTCCCTTTCTCTGTCTCTTTCCCTTTCTCTGTCTCTTTTCCTTTCTCTGTCTCTTTCCCTGTCTCTGTCTCTTTCCCTGTCTGTCTCTTTCCGTTTGTGTGACTCTTTCCCTGTCTGTGCCTGTCTACCTCTGTCTGTCTCTTTGATTGTCTGTCTCTTCTCTTTCTCTGTCTGTCTCTTTCTCTGTTTGTCTCTGTCTGTCTGTCTCTCTCTGTCTATGTCTCACTGTCTCTTCACCGACATCTTATTACCTCACACATAAGCCTCTTATACTAACAGTTTATTTTGTTCCTATAGCAACCAATCACAGCTCCTATTAATAACCTAATAGCTCACAGCTCCATTGACTTTAATGGAGGCAGGTTTTCTGGAGAGTAACTGTAAAGCGCGGGGTTAACTTTTCTCATCAAAACATAGTATATGACGTTCCCTGGGTCACTTGAGGCGTCTGTGCACAATATCGTGATTGTAAATGCGACGGTGCGGATTCCTTTAGTGGACAACACACACACGTATATACACACATATATACACACATACACTCAGCTTTATATATTAGTTTGCCTAGGTTACCGGCCTCTTCAGATTATCATCGCTGGCCGGTCTCCTAGGCAAGGAGCGCAGCACTTACAAGCTCTGGATCTGACCGGATTGCCTGATCTGCCCATCCTCAGCGCCCCTGCGATGCTTCAGAGGACAAAGCTGCCTCTTCTCGCGCTCCGTTGAGCCATTTGTCTTAACTGTCATAAGCAGGAAACTGGGAAGAAACTCCTTGAGAAATTCGCTTTGATCCCGGCTTTTTCTTTAAAATCCTCCTTTCATTACAGCCCTCTCTGTCTTAATGGGGATATGTCACCAGGTTTTTGCTCCCCCATCTGAGAGCAGCATACTGTAGAGACAGAGACCCTGATTCCAGCGATGTGTCACTTACTGAGCTGTTTGCTGTCATTTTGATAAAATAACTGTTTTCTCTGCTGCAGATCATGAATATGCTGGACTACCTGCAGCACGCCAAGTAGTCCTGTAATGATAATCCCCTGCTAATTAAGCAGTGATTTTATTAAAACCACACTAAGCAGCCCAGTAAGTGACACATCGCTGGAATCAGGATCTCTGCCCCTACATTATGCTGCTCTCAGATAACAGCTTCACACTGCCGGATATAGACCGTCAGTGCAGTGTTGTGTATGGACTCCCCGGATGTATAAAGTCTATGGTCAGTGCTGATGTGGGTGACAAAGGCGCAGATTAGGCAATAGAAAAAGCTGAATCTGTTTATTAGAACATTTTAGAACTGTGACTGCTGCTGATGATGATGATGATGATGATGATGATGATGGTGGTGGTTGTTGTCCCGCAGCTCTCGGTATTTCCACTGGAAGCTGAACCTGTGCGTCATCCTGCTGGTCCTCGTCTTTGTGGTCCCGTTCTATATCGGATACTTCGTAGTGAGCAACATCCGACTGTGTGAGTACAGAGCAGCACCGCCGGGTATTGTCGGCCATATTGGCTCTCCTGTCCGCTGTATCCTCTCACCCGTTGTGTCCTCATCATCTGCTGTCGATGATTACATTTTGACCTAAGTCATATTAACCCAAAAGAGAAGGTCTGAGAGCTTAGCGAGAAATCAGATCCCAGCTGCCTATTAAAGTCTATGGAGAAGGGAGGAGAATGCGGAGCACAGTGAAAGTGAGCGACAGATAGATGATCAAAGTGTTGCAGCTTTCTAGTAATGGTTTTATCTCACCCCAGCCTTGGATTCACAGCTACACTGCTCAGTCCTATTGTATTCAGTCTTCCATGCTGTAACTTTCTAGTAATGGTTCTATCTCACCCTAGTGCTGGATTCACATCTACACTGCTCAGTACTGATGCATAATGTCTCCAATGCTGCAGCTTTCTAGTAAGGGTTGTATCTCACCCCAGTGCTTGATTCACATCTACACAGCTCAGTGCTGCTGCATAATGTCTCCGATGCTGCAGATTTCTAGTAAGGGTTTTTCTCATCCCAGAGCTGGATTCTCATCTACACAGCTCAGTACTGCTGTATAATATCTCCCATGCTGAAGCTTTCTAGTAAGGGTTTATCTCACCCCAGTCCTGGATTCAAATCTACACAGCTCAGTACTGCTGTATACTGTCTCCAATGCTGCAGCTTTCTAGTAAGGGTTGTATCTCACCCCAGAGCTGGATTTATATCTATACTGCTCAGTACTTCTGTATACGGTCTCCCATGCTGCAGCTTTCTAGTAACAGGTTTATCTCACCCCAATCCTGCATTCACATCTACACTGCTCAGTTCTATTGTATTCAGTCTTCCATGCTGTAACTTTCTAGTAATGGTTCTATCTCGCCCTAGTGCTGGATTCACATCTACACAGCTCAGTAGTGCTGTATAATATCTCCCATGCTGCAGCTTTCTAGTAATGGTTTTATCTCACCTCAGTGCTGGATTCGCATCTGCACAGCTCAGTGCTGCTGTATACTGTCTCCAATGCTGCAGCTTTCTAGTAAGGGTTGTATCTCACCCCAGAGCTGGATTTATATCTATACTGCTCAGTACGTCTGTATACGGTCTCCCATGCTGCGGCTTTCTAGTAACAGGTTTATCTCACCCCAATCCTGGATTCACATCTACACTGCTCAGTTCTATTGTATTCAGTCTTCCATGCTGTAACTTTCTAGTAATGGTTCTCTCTCACCCTAGTGCTGGATTTACATCTACACAGCTCAGTAGTGCTGTATAATATCTCCCATACTGCAGCTTTCTAGTAATGGTTTTATCTCACCCCAGTGCTGGATTCACATCTACACAGCTCAGTAGTGCTGTATAATATCTCCCATGCTGCAGCTTTCTAGTAATGGTTTTATCTCACCCCAGTGCTGGATTCACATCTACACAGCTCAGTAGTGCTGTATAATATCTCCCATGCTGCAGCTTTCTAGTAATGGTTTTATCTCACCCCAGTGCTGGATTCACATCTACACAGCTCAGTAGTGCTGTATAATATCTCCCATGCTGCAGCTTTCTAGTAATGGTTTTATCTCACCTCAGTGCTGGATTCGCATCTGCACAGCTCAGTGCTGCTGTATATTGTGCTGTCTGGAGACAGGAGAGCAGGATTCCCTCACATCTGTATGTGTGAAATATATCCGCTAGTATCCACCACTAGCTCAGAGACAACTGCTTTTTATGGACACGTCAATAAGTACATTTTTGTGAGTGCCCCCCTGTAATGATGTCTCCCCTCTGCGCAGTGCACCGTCAGCGGCTGCTGTTCTCCTGCGCGGTGTGGCTCACCTTCATGTATTTCTTCTGGAAGCTGGGAGATCCCTTCCCTATACTGAGCCCGAAGCATGGTGAGTCCGGTCTGTGCATCAGTATCGCGGGGTAATGAAGGTAAAGATGAGGCTTCACCACCAGGGTGGTCTCCGGGGAGGGGGACGTGTGGTGCACGTGGCCCTGGCCACACCCGCAGGTCACAGACGTCTCTTCCCGCAGGAATCCTGTCCATCGAGCAGCTGATCAGCAGGGTGGGGGTCATCGGGGTGACGCTGATGGCCTTACTGTCTGGGTTTGGTGCTGTGAATTGTCCCTACACCTACATGTCCTACTTCCTAAGGTGAGCGCATTCCCTGCACAAGGACGTGCTACTTCCCACATCACAGTATATCTATAGCTTGTGCTTTCTCGGGTTTGGCAGGAACGTGACAGAAGCCGATATCCAGGCGCTGGAGAGACGACTGCTGCAAACCATGGACATGATCGTCAGCAAGAAGAAGAGGTAATGATGAGACCTGGCCACCAGAGGGCAGCAGCGTCCTGTGTCATCCTCCTGTGTTCACTGCTGGAGACCGGAAGAAAGCATCCAGCAGCCGGGAAATAATCCTGGCACACTGCGTTTACACCTACGTTCACCGGTCCCATCGGGGCATCTGTCCGACAACCCATCCACCCCCCGCAAAACGTGTTTTGGATGTGTACGCCAGCAGGCCATTGAGTGTAATGGAGCAGATGGAGTCAGTGCGTGCTCTGTCTTGCTCCATCTACTATAATAATAGTAATAAACACATTCATTGTATTATTATATTCATTTTTCATACTTAATATGTGATTATTATTAGTATTAATATTATTATATTATTGTATTATAGTATTATATTCATTTTTCATAATTGTCATTATTATTAGTATTAATATTATTATATTTATTGCATTATTATTTTCATTTTTCATAATTAATATGTTATCATTCTTAGTATTAATATTATTTATATTTATTATTGTATTAGATTCATTTTAATACTGTTTCCATAATTTTTTAATACATGAATATTAAATGTGTTAATAACAATATGGATATATTAATACAAAAATATATTAAAATAGTAATATAAATATAATAATGCAATAATTAATATAATACCAATAATACCGTAATAATGATGATGATAATAATGATAATAATGATAAAAAAATAATAATTCTGGAAAAAAATATTCTGAATATAATACACTATATTATTATTATTTTATTAACATATTGATTATTGTGTTACCGTATATTCATATTATTTTTTTTCTTAATTAATATTTTATTTATAATTATTATTATTAATAATAATTATGAAAAAATAATATGAATATAATACAATATATTATTTTATTAACATATTGATTATTATATTATTATATTCATATTCTTTTTCATAATTAATATTTAATTTATAATTAATTTTCTATGGTTTTATATTCATATTAATAGTTAGTTTTCATATTTTTTAATATATCCATATATTATTATTAATAATAATAATACAATTAATATCTATATATTAATACAAAAAATATGGAAACCGTGATCATTTATATGCATATAATAATATATTAATATAATAATAATAATAGTAATAATAATAATAATAATAATAATAAAAAAAGCCAATCATAATAAGATATTATGGAAAATAATTGCAAAAAATTGCAATAATCCCATATTAATTATTGTATAATAATAATAATTATTATTATTATTATTACACCTCTACCCATGCACACTCATTTCTTGTGAGTGTGCAGATGCTTGAGAACAGGTAGAATATTATTCATTATTATTATTATTATTATTATTATTATTATTATTATTATTATTAATATTCCATTAAATTCATATTGATTTAAATAATATGAAATAGTATATTAATGATTAATATTTTTGGCCTCTTCTTGTCCTGGACGCTATACACAGGTGACATCAATCATTTCTTATTCCGCAGCTGCCATCATTAATATTAATAATCGCCGTCTTCTTCCTCTTTACACGACGTCTTAGTTCCTATTTTTCTGTTACTTTTTCCCAGAAACTGATAAGAATAAAATATATAATTTTTTTTACAATTTTTTATTACTTTAATTTGTGTTCCTCGATGGTCTGTCTCCGCGTGCTGCAGTGTATGGCAGTGTACAGGGAATCGGGGTGGTATCAGGATCACCCCTCTTAAAGGCCGCAGCTAAGGATGGCCTCCCAGCAGTTAAGGAGTTAAGCAGCAGCGGTGGGCTCTTTCTTTCCCCTTTAGGCCCGCTCGTCGGTATGGCTGACCATCGCTGAGCCGCCGTCTCCGCTTTCTCACGGTTTCAGCGTTTCGCCAGCTGTGGCTTTCTCACCGTCCATCCTATTACTCGGTGGTGGTCGCTGACACCTACTTTTGGGTGAGGAGCAGAATTCAGTCTTCTGTAACCGATCTTCTTCTCCCTGCAGGATGGCCATGGTGCGGAGGAACATGTCCCAGAGAGGAGAGGTGCACAACCGGCCCACCGGATTCTGGGGGATGATCAAGAGTGTCACGTCCTCCGCTCCCGGCAGCGAAAGTATCTTTTATACTAAATAGTATATTTATTTCTCAGAGAAAACTAATGAGAATGTCTGCTCCAGAGTAATATATACATATCCCAGGCAGAATAGTGAGTTCAGCTCTGGAGTATAATACAGGAGGTAATTCAGGATATGTAATGTATGTACACAGTGACTGCACCAGCAGAATAGTGAGTGCAGCTCTGGAGTATAATACAGGAGGTAACTCAGGATCAGTAATGTAATGTATGTACACAGTGACTGCACCAGCAGAATAGTGAGCGCAGCTCTGAAGTATAATACAGGAGGTAATTCAGGATCAGTAATGTAATGTATGTACACAGTGACTGCACCAGCAGAATAGTGAGCGCAGCTCTGAAGTATAATACAGGAGGTAACTCAGGATCAGTAATGTAATGTATGTACACAGTGACTGCACCAGCAGAATAGTGAGTGCAGCTCTGGAGTATAATACAGGAGGTAACTCAGGATCAGTAATGTAATGTATGTACACAGTGACTGCACCAGCAGAATAGTGAGTGCAGCTCTGGAGGATAATACAGGAGGTAACTCAGGATCAGTAATGTAATGTATGTACACAGTGACTGCACCAGCAGAATAGTGAGTGCAGCTCTGGAGTATAATACAGGATGTAACTCAGGATCAGTAATGTATGTACACAGTGACTGCACCAGCAGAATAGTGAGTGCAGCTCTGGAGTATAATACAGGATGTAACTCAGGATCAGTGCAGGATCAGTAATGTAATGTATGTACACAGTGACTGCACCAGCAGAACAGTGAGTGCAGCTCTGGAGTATAATACAGGATGTAACTCAGGATCAGTAATGTAATGTAATGTATGTACACAGTGACTGCACCAGCAGAATAGTGAGTGCAGCTCTGGAGTATAATACAGGAGGTAACTCAGCATCAGTAATGTAATGTATGTACACAGTGACTGCACTAGCGGAATAGTGAGTGCAGCTCTGGAGTATAATACAGGAGCTAACTCAGGATCAGTAATGTATGTAGACAGTGACTGCACCAGCAGAATAATGAGTGCAGCTCTGAAGTATAATACAGGAGGTAACTCAGGATCAGTAATGTAATGTGTGTACACAGTGATTGCACCAGCAGAATAGTGAGCGCAGCTCTGAAGTGTAATACAGGAGCTAACTCAGGATCAGTAATGTATGTACACAGTGACTGCAGCAGCAGAATAGGGAGTGCAGCTCTGGAGTATAATACAGTGTAAGTAATGTATGTACATAGTGACTGCATCAACAGAATAGTGAGTGCAGCTCTGGAGTATAATACAGGAGGTAACTCCAGATCAGAATAGTGAGTGCAGCTCTGGAGTGTAATATGCTGTTCCTATACTGTAAGATTATAGCACTGCAGCTCTTTCCTATATAAATGCCCGTCCTTGGTAATGACATTTCTTTTGGGAGCAGTTGCGTTCCTATATTATGGGTCTCTTTGCTCAGTGTCTCTCCCCTCTGCACTTACAGTAGTAATCTGCCACATTGCAATTCCCCAGTCTATGAAGCTGAGTGTTTCGGCAGCTGCAGGATTGATGTGAGCAGCTGCAGGATTGATGTGAGCAGCTGCAGGATTGATGTGAGCAGCTGCAGGATTGATGTGAGCAGCTGCAGGATTGATATGAGCAGCTGCAGGATTGATGTGAGCAGCTGCAGGATTGATGTGAGCAGCTGCAGGATTGATGTGAGCAGCTGCAGGATTGAGGTGAGCAGCTGCAGGATTGATGTGAGCAGCTGCAGGATTGATGTGAGCAGCTGCAGGATTGAGGTGAGCAGCTGCAGGATTGAGGTGAGCAGCTGCAGGATTGAGGTGAGCAGCTGCAGGATTGAGGTGAGCAGCTGCAGGATTGAGGTGAGCAGCTGCAGGATTGATGTGAGCAGCTGCAGGATTGAGGTGAGCAGCTGCAGGATTGATGTGAGCAGCTGCAGGATTGAGGTGAGCAGCTGCAGGATTGATGTGAGCAGCTGCAGGATTGAGGTGAGCAGCTGCAGGATTGATGTGAGCAGCTGCAGGATTGATGTGAGCAGCTGCAGGATTGATGTGAGCAGCTGCAGGATTGATGTGAGCAGCTGCAGGATTGATGTTAGCAGCTGCAGGATTGAGGTGAGCAGCTGCAGGATTGATGTGAGCAGCTGCAGGATTGATGTGAGCAGCTGCAGGATTGATGTGAGCAGCTGCAGGATTGATGTGAGCAGCTGCAGGATTGATGTTAGCAGCTGCAGGATTGAGGTGAGCAGCTGCAGGATTGAGGTGAGCAGCTGCAGGATTGATGTGAGCAGCTGCAGGATTGAGGTGAGCAGCTGCAGGATTGAGGTGAGCAGCTGCAGGATTGATGTGAGCAGCTGCAGGATTGATGTGAGCAGCTGCAGGATTGATGTGAGCAGCTGCAGGATTGATGTGAGCGGCTGCGTGTGCCTGAGCAGTATTGGAGTGTGAGCTCTTTGGCCGCAGGATGGGGTGGATTTCTGGCCCTTTTGCTTCCTTCACTCCCATCAGACCTGTCTCAGATCCAGCAGGAGGTGGACGCCCTGGAAGAACTGAGCCGTCAGCTGTTTCTGGAGACTGTGGACCTTCACGCCACCAGGGTAAGACCCTCATTGTTCTCTGCTTATAATAAACAACAGAAGGGAAGGGCACCACCTAGTGGGATCTCCTGGTATACTAAGCACGTACTAAGGAAAAGGAGAAGAAAGGGTATACCAACATGGGATCACCACAACAATATATAAAGAGTAAATATTTTATTGATACACGCACAAACAAGAAAACACATATCTCCGCACTTGGAGATCACCACGTGTGCAGTGGCTTCCTCAGGGGAAAGAAAGGCCTTCTCATTGTGCACTACTAGGTCTCCACTATACGACTCATTGACCTCCGTGGTCACTGCATATAGGGGTAACATACTGCAATACGTTTGATTTCTTTCATCTGTTCCTATATCCTACACATCAGGTGTTAGCATATCTGAATGTATCTGAACAGTGGTTTTCCAATTTTGCATCTCACTCATATCTGTATACTATATCATACAGTCTGTCTTATTACCATTAAATACGGATCTATTCTGGGACCGGACTTTGTGCAATATCTTATAGAGTACCTTTGCTGTATTTGCATTGTATTTTTCATATGTTATTGTTCCTGGCGTGTATGGTGTCCATTGGCCTTTTAAGTGTTTTTAATCGTGTTATTGTGTGCCCACGCTCCAAGTGCGGAGATATGTGTTTTCTTGTTTCTGCGTGTATCAATAAAATATTTACTCTTTATATATTGTTGTGGTGATCCCATGTTGGTATACCCATTCTTCTCCTTTTCCTTAGTACCTGCTTATAATAAACCCCATCAGGCTGGGAACGCTTTCCTGCTTGGACCTCCCGTCCTGCAGCCTCCAGCCACCTATCTGCCAGTGCAGCTCTGGTTGTGATTGGAGCAGAAGTTGTATATTCGATGCAATATTAGCTGAACGTTTCGGTGCTGCCTATGACTATGTCCATTCCTTATTCCGCAGGAACGCATCGAATACTCCAAAACCTTCCAGGGAAAATACTTCAATTTCTTGGGCTACTTTTTCTCCATCTACTGCGTGTGGAAAATCTTCATGGTAAGAGAAACTTTCTGATCTGTAAGATTTGCTGAGATCGGATTAGGTCTATGGACTCTTACGGAAATTAAAGGGACACTCCAGAACAAACAAGTGCATTTCTAGGGGGGGTTAGTGATTCGCTTTATGGGTTATTGAGCCCCCCCACGTCACACTGCGTCCCCTGTGGCCCTGCGCTAGGCGTAACACAATGCACCCAGAGTGGTGATCGATTGTGCAAACCAGTTGGGTACGGGAATGTATTGATCACCACCCCCTCCTATATGTCAGGCTATGAGATCCACCGCTCATCCACCCCCCGTGCTGCCGTCATTCATGATTATTGTTTATTTCCAGGCCACAATCAACATCGTCTTTGATCGAGTCGGGAAGACTGATCCGGTCACTCGAGGAATCGAGATCACCGTGAATTACCTGGGAATACAGTTTGATGTAAGTGTCTACCTCTAAGTATAGAGAAATACTTTAGAAATACAATAATTCTCTATTATAGGGTTAAATGACTTTTCCAGAGCTAAGATATTGATGACTTTATTGAAAAGTAATCAATATCAGCACAGCAGCCCGGCTCTGATGGGGAGGTGCCCGGCCCTGATGGGGAGGTGCCCGGCCCTGATGGGGAGGTGCCCGGCCCTGATGGGGAGGTGCCCGGCCCTGATGGGGAGGTGCCCGGCCCTGATGGGGAGGTGCCCGGCCCTGATGGGGAGGTGCCCGGCTCTGATGGGGAGGTGCCCGGCCCTGATGGGGAGGTGCCCGGCCCTGATGGGGAGGTGCCCGGCCCTGATGGGGAGGTGCCCGGCCCTGATGGGGAGGTGCCCGGCCCTGATGGGGAGGTGCCCGGCCCTGATGGGGAGGTGCCCGGCCCTGATGGGGAGGTGCCCGGCCCTGATGGGGAGGTGCCCGGCCCTGATGGGGAGGTGCCCGGCCCTGATGGGAGGTGCCCGGCTCTGATGGGGAGGTGCCCGGCCCTGATGGGGAGGTGCCCGGCCCTGATGCCATCTTCTACTATTCCCCTGAGAGAAGCAGCCAGCCGGATGGTATATGACCAGAAGCAGTCAGTATAGTCACTGCCAAAGATGCTGCCCGGTCTGGAAAACCCCTTTATATCAGTGTATATATTCACTTTATTTCAATAAACTGTATAGCAATGCAGAGCTCCCCTTTAATCGCCGCTCCATACATTTTCCTTCTCTTTGCAGGTGAAGTTCTGGTCCCAGCACATCTCCTTCATCCTGGTGGGGATCATCATCGTCACCTCCATCAGGGGACTCCTCATCACCCTGACAAAGGTACGCTGCCTCTGAGGGCCGATACGTGGACAGGACAAATTAGGACTTTTGCATTATATTATCTGCCCTGCCATACATGCAGACCACCACCAGGGGGCGATCTGGAGGTGACTCCTGTGCAATTCATCAGGTGCTATAGACAGATTGCTCCCCCTGGTGGTGACAACAGATAGGAAGTGTGAACAAGGGACAAGAGAAGAGCAGCATCGCTGTAATCAAAGAATCGCGAGAGCGCTCTAAATTTAATTGAAAATCTGTGTAACCTTATTAATTCTATAGAGGAGTGGAGATTACGGCTGCCATTGACGTCCCTAATCCCAAGAAACTGGTATTATTGAACTGCGAAAATCCAGCACGTGTGATTTGTTTCTCCTCTGCCATTTCAAGCGATAAAATGTGATTTTTTCTTTTTTTTTCTTTTTAGTTCTTTTATGCCATCTCCAGCAGCAAATCCTCCAACGTGATCGTTCTTCTCATAGCCCAGATCATGGTGAGTAGATACAGAAATACATAAGATCCTGTCTGCAGCCACCACTAGGGGGAGCTCCCTGTATACAGAGATACATGATAAGATCCTGTCTGCAGCCACCACTAGGGGGAGCTCCCTGTATACAGAGATACATGATAAGATTCTGTCTGCAGTCACCAGTAGGGGGAGCTCCGTGTATACAGACATACATGATAAGATCCTGTCTGCAGCCACCACTAGGGGGAGCTCACTGTATACAGAGATACATGATAAGATCCTGTCTGCAGCCACCACTAGGGGGAGCTCACTGTATACAGAGATACATGATAAGATCCTGTCTGCAGCCACCACTAGGGGGAGCTCCCTGTATACAGAGATACATGATAAGATTCTGTCTGCAGCCACCACTAGGGGGAGCTCCCTGTATACAGAGATACATGATAAGATGCAGCCACCACTAGGGGGAGCTCCCTGTATACAGAGATACATGATAAGATCCTGTCTGCAGCCACCACTAGGGGGAGCTCACTGTATACAGAGATACATGATAAGATCCTGTCTGCAGTCACCACTAGGGGGAGCTCCCTGTATACAGAGATACATGATAAGATTCTGTCTGCAGCCACCACTAGGGGGAGCTCCCTGTATACAGAGATACATGATAAGATCCTGTCTGCAGCCACCACTAGGGGGAGCTCCCTGTATACAGAGATACATGATAAGATTCTGTCTGCAGTCACCACTAGGGGGAGCTCCCTGTATACAGAGATACATAAGATTCTGTCTGCAGCCACCACTAGGGGGAGCTCCCTGTATACAGAGATACATGATAAGATCCTGTCTGTAGCCACCACTAGGGGGAGCTCCCTGTATACAGAGATACATGATAAGATTCTGTCTGCAGTCACCAGTAGGGGGAGCTCCGTGTATACAGACATACTTGATAAGATCCTGTCTGCAGCCACTACTAGGGGGAGCTCCCTGTATACAGAGATACATGATAAGATTCTGTCTGCAGCCACTACTAGGGGGAGCTCCCTGTATACAGAGATACATGATAAGATTCTGTCTGCAGCCACTACTAGGGGGAGCTCCCTGTATACAGAGATACATGATAAGATCCTGTCTGTAGTCACCACTAGGGGGAGCTCCCTGTATACAGAGATACATGATAAGATCCTGTCTGCAGCCACTACTAGGGGGAGCTCCCTGTATACAGAGATACATGATAAGATTCTGTCTGCAGTCACCACTAGGGGGAGCTCCCTGTATACAGAGATATATGATAAGATTCTGTCTGCAGTCACCACTAGGGGGAGCTCCCTGTATACAGAGATACATGATAAGATCCTGTCTGCAGTCACCACTAGGGGGAGCTCCCTGTATACACAGATACATGATAAGATCCTGTCTGTAGTCACCACTAGGGGGAGCTCCCTGTATACAGAGATACATGATAAGATCCTGTCTGCAGCCACTACTAGGGGGAGCTCCCTGTATACAGAGATACATGATAAGATTCTGTCTGCAGTCACCACTAGGGGGAGCTCCCTGTATACAGAGATATATGATAAGATTCTGTCTGTAGCCACCACTAGGGGGAGCTCCCTGTATACAGAGATACATGATAAGATCTTGTCTGCAGTCACCACTAGGGGGAGCTCTCTGTATACAGAGATACATGATAAGATCCTGTCTGCAGCCACTACTAGTGGGAGCTCCCTGTATACAGAGATACATGATAAGATTCTGTCTGCAGCCACCACTAGGGGGAGCTCCCTGTATACAGAGATACATGATAAGATCCTGTCTGTAGCCACCACTAGGGGGAGCTCCCTGTATACAGAGATACATGATAAGATTCTGTCTGCAGTCACCAGTAGGGGGAGCTCCGTGTATACAGACATACTTGATAAGATCCTGTCTGCAGCCACTACTAGGGGGAGCTCCCTGTATACAGAGATACATGATAAGATTCTGTCTGCAGCCACTACTAGGGGGAGCTCCCTGTATACAGAGATACATGATAAGATTCTGTCTGCAGCCACTACTAGGGGGAGCTCCCTGTATACAGAGATACATGATAAGATCCTGTCTGTAGTCACCACTAGGGGGAGCTCCCTGTATACAGAGATACATGATAAGATCCTGTCTGCAGCCACTACTAGGGGGAGCTCCCTGTATACAGAGATATATGATAAGATCCTGTCTGCAGTCACCACTAGGGGGAGCTCCCTGTATACACAGATACATGATAAGATCCTGTCTGTAGTCACCACTAGGGGGAGCTCCCTGTATACAGAGATACATGATAAGATCCTGTCTGCAGCCACTACTAGGGGGAGCTCCCTGTATACAGAGATACATGATAAGATTCTGTCTGCAGTCACCACTAGGGGGAGCTCCCTGTATACAGAGATATATGATAAGATCCTGTCTGCAGCCACCACTAGGGGGAGCTCCCTGTATACAGAGATACATGATAAGATTCTGTCTGCAGCCACCACTAGGGGGAGCTCCCTGTATACAGAGATACATGATAAGATTCTGTCTGTAGCCACCACTAGGGGGAGCTCCCTGTATACAGAGATACATGATAAGATCTTGTCTGCAGTCACCACTAGGGGGAGCTCCCTGTATACAGAGATACATGATAAGATCCTGTCTGCAGCCACCACTAGGGGGAGCTCCCTGTATACAGAGATACATGATAAGATCCTGTCTGCAGCCACTACTAGTGGGAGCTCCCTGTATACAGAGATACATGATAAGATTCGGCATGCAGCCACCACTAGGGGGAGCTCCCTGTATACAGAGATACATGATAAGATCCTGTCTGCAGCCACCACTAGGAGGAGCTCCCTGTATACAGAGATACATGATAAGATCCTGTCTGCAGCCACCACTAGGGGGAGCTCCCTGTATACACAGATACATGATAAGATCCTGTCTGCAGCCACCACTAGGGGGAGCTCACTGTATACAGAGATACATGAGAAGATCCTGTCTGCAGCCACCACTAGGGGGAGCTCCCTGTATACAGAGATACATGATAAGATCCTGTCTGCAGCCACCACTAGGGGGAGCTCCCTGTATACAGAGATACATGATAAGATCCTGTCTGCAGCCACCACTAGGAGAAGCTACCTGTATACAGAGATACATGATAAGATCCTGTCTGCAGCCACCACTAGGGGGAGCTCCCTGTATACAGAGATACATGATAAGATCCTGTCTGCAGCCACCACTAGGGGGAGCTCCCTGTATACAGATACATGATAAGATCCTGTCTGCAGCCACCACTAGGGGGAGCTCCCTGTATACAGAGATACATGATAAGATCCTGTCTGCAGCCACCACTAGGGGGAGCTCCCTGTATACAGAGATACATGATAAGATTCATCTTGGTGATGTCCGTCCTCAGACAGCCGAAATCTTGACAGTGGTGATAAATAGAGACAAAGTACATTAGGAAGTTGTCACTCCCATTAATGCTCCGTTTATGAAATCTTCTCTAATTCTCCCTCCAGGGAATGTACTTTGTCTCCTCTGTGCTCCTGATCCGGATGAGCATGCCCCTGGAGTACCGCACCATCATCACCGAGGTTCTAGGAGAGCTGCAGTTCAACTTTTACCACCGCTGGTTCGACGTCATCTTCCTGGTCAGCGCTCTGTCCAGCATCCTCTTCCTTTACCTGGCACATAAGCAAGCCCCAGAGAAACACATGGCTCTGTAACCATGGCGTAAACCACTAGGAGAGGCAGATGGGAGTACCTCTTGATGGTTCCTCTTGGTGGTGCCTGCTGGTGGTTTCTTATTGGTATCTCTTGGTGGCTCCTCTTGGTGCTGCTTCCTTGGGGTGCCTCTTAGTATCTCTTAATTATTATTATTATTATTATTTATTATTATAGCGCCATTTATTCCATGGCGCTTTACAAGTGAAAGAGGGTATACGTACAACAATCATTAACAGTACAAGACAGACTGGTATAGGAGGAGAGAGGACCCTGCCCGCGAGGGCTCACAGTCTACAGGGAATGGGAATGGTGCCTCCTTGTGGTATCTCCTTTTGGCGCCTTTTGTTGATGTCTCCTGGTGGTGCTTCCTGGTGGTACCTCTTGGTGATGACTAATAGGTAGCATCTCTTGGTGGTACCTCTTTTTGGAGGTGCCAACAAGTGGTATCTCCTTCCAGTGCTTCCTAGTGCTATCTATATTTGATGGTGCCTTCTGGTGGTGCTAACGGGTGGTGCTTCTTGGTGGCGCCTAATTGGTAGTGCCTCTTGGTGGTATTTCTTTTTGGTGCTGCCTCCTTTTGGCACCTTTTGATGGTGCCTCCTTGTGGTACCTCTTGGTGATGCCTAATAGGTAGCACTTCTTGGTGGTAGCTCTTGGTGGTGCCTAATAGGTAGCGCCTCTTGGTGGTACCTTTTTTTGGTGGTGCCTCCACTAGGAGTAGTGATGTCCTTTGGTGGTATCTCCTTCCAGTGCCTCCTGGTGGTATCTCCTTTTGATGGTGCCTTCTGGTGGTGCTAACTGGTGGTACTTCTTTTTGGTTCTGCCTCTTGGTGGTGTCTCATTGTGGTGCCTCTTGGTATCTCCTGGTGGTGCCTAATAGGTAATGCCTCTTGGTGGTATCTTCTTTTGTTGGTGCCTCCTGATGATATTTCCTGACAGGGCCTCTTGGTGGTAACTCTTAGTGGTACCTCCTTGTAGCGCCCCTTGGTATCTCACAGAGATGCATCCTGGTGATATCTACTGACAGGGCCTCCTGGTGATATGTACCGACAGGGCCTCCTTGTGGTATCTACCGACAGGGCCTCCTTGTGGTATCTACCGACAGGGCCTCCTGGTGGTATCTACTGACAGGGCCTCCTGGTGATATCTACTGACAGGGCCTCCTGGTGATATCTACTGACAGGGCCTCCTGGTGATATCTACTGACAGGGCCTCCTGGTTGTATCTACTGACAGGGTCTCCTGGTGGTATCTTTTGGTGATGCCTCTTTGTGGCGCCTTTTGGTATCTCCTGGAGATGCCTCTTGGTGGTAACTCTTAGTGGTGCCTCTTGGTATCTCCTGGAGATGCCTCTTGGTGGTAACTCTTAGTGGTGCCTCTTGGTATCTCCTGGAGATGCCTCTTGGTAGTAACTCTTAGTGGTGCCTCTTGGTATCTCCTGGAGATGCCTTTTGGTGGTAACTCTTAGTGGTGCCTCTTGGTATCTCCTGGAGATGCCTCTTGGTGGTAACTCTTAGTGGTGCCTCTTGGTATCTCCTGGAGATGCCTCTTGGTGGTAACTCTTAGTGGTGCCTCTTGGTATCTCCTGGAGATGCCTCTTGGTGGTAACTCTTAGTGGTGCCTCTTGGTATCTCCTGGAGATGCCTCTTGGTGGTAACTCTTAGTGGTGCCTCTTGGTATCTCCTGGAGATGCCTCTTGGTGGTAACTCTTAGTGGTGCCTCTTGGTATCTCCTGGAGATGCCTCTTGGTGGTAACTCTTAGTGGTGCCTCTTGGTATCTCCGGGAGATGCCTTTTGGTGGTATCTCCTTTGGTGCCTCCTGGTGGTATCTACTGACCATATTTCCTGTGGTATCTCAGTCAGTATCTCGGCCTGACCTGGAGGAGACATCCACTGCACATAACCAGGGAGGATTGAGTCATCTGACTGCAGAGAAGGATCCTGACGAAATTTTGCTTTGAGACATGGGCTTCCACACAACTCCTCTACTACTTCTTGGTATTGTTTAAAGGGTTAATCCCACCTGGGACATTTGTGACAGATCCACATAATAATAGCTGCGCGGGACCCTTTTTTTTTTTTTTTGGAGTCTACGGGGGAGGGGACTGCTCAAGGGCAACTGCCTCCATTGTGCATAAACGCCTATACTCAAACGCCAAGGATGTGGCTCAAGAGCACCAATAACAATGAATCACTAATAGCAAAAAAAAAAAAAATGCAAGCGCAAAAGTATAAAACATAATTTTTATTAGGTTATAAATTAAAACATAGTAACAAAAAATGTATATGGTAAAAAGCGAACAAATACAGATATTGAGGCAGCTGCTACAAAATCACATAAATATATAGAGAGCACATTATACAGCTGGACAAAATATAAGGCCCGGGTAAAGGAGTATACGAAAGTTTTGTTTGGGTTACCAGTGCTTAAAAGCCTTAGAACCATACCAAAACAAGGTGATATGACATACAGTCACGGGCGAAAGTGTTGGCACCCTTCAAATTGTCCCATTTTTGTTTATTTCCTTTGTGTGTATTGGATCAACATAAAAAAACTAAGAATAAAAAGGCAAATTAGACATAAATTCACACAAAACTCCAAAAAATGGTCCTGACAAAAATTGTTTACACCCTCGGTTTAATATTTGATGGAATAAATCCCTTCCATCACTCGCCTCCTATAACCGTCCACAAGATTCTTCCTCCTCTCACCTGGAATCTCGGACTCTTCTTTATAAACGTCTCCAGGTCTCTCATATTTGAAGGTGTATTCTCTTCCTCTTCTCTTCCTCTTCTCTTCCTCTTCTCTTTCTCTTCCCTTCCTCTTCTCTTCCTCTTCTCTTTCTCTTCTCTTCCTCTTCCTCT